>NC_053022.1:411151815-411299879 GCF_003073215.2 Triticum urartu | reverse complement strand
GGCCATCCGTCTTCTCAAACACCATGTAGTGCGAGAAACCAAACGGAGGCGATCGAGTCTTGTGGGGAAAAGTGCGCAAACCTCTGCAGAGTGTATAAACTAATCATGGTTAGCCGTGTCCCCGGTTATGGACAACTTGAGTATCTAGTACCTGGATTATCATGTGAATCTCAACATGTTACCCTAAGATTTAATTTTGATGGGTTTGTTTAATGATGATGCTTAATTGGGATTGAGGATGCTGTCAACCATTCTCAATGTTTAACACTACCATGATAGTTAAATAAAATTTATTCCTTTGCAGTAGGGAAAAATTGGCTTTACGCAAAACTGTAACCATAGAGCTTTCCACCAGCCAAATATGCATATAGTATAGCTGTTTCATTCCATTACTCTCTATGTGTTACATTGCCGGCATATTCCATGTGCTGACCCGTTTTCGGGCTGCAACGTTAATGTTGCAGACTTTTCAGACGACGATTAATGAGTTTTTAGGTCGTGGTTCTATACTCAGTGATGCCGTTGGAGTTGATGGACTCACTTATCTTTCAAGCCTTCCGCTGTTATCTCTACTATTAAAGGAGGATCGAACATCGTGATGGTTCAACCTCCTATCCCCTCCCCTCAAGAGATCCCGCGCCGAAAGAATCGGTAGGAAAAAATCGGGCCCGCTCCTGCCCCTCTCTCGCTTCGTGCGTTGAAAACTGAAAAATAGAAACGAAAAACAGAAACAGCCGCATCCCACGACCCCGTCTTGAGTCGTGACACACCCACGATCTCCCCTCTTTTCTCCACCTCTGTTTTTCCTCGTTCCACCCAGGCATCTCCTAATCCACTCCCATGATCCCCCAAACACATCGTCTCCCTCCCCCACGTTCCACACGAAAGGGGGCCATCTAGCTATGCGGACAAGGAGGGCGGCCAATGAGTGCAAGCGAAGGTGAGAGGTGCTCGTGGCATAGTACGAGGAGGTGTGGCGCGGATTGCTGCTGGCCAGCCTGCCGCAGGGGAGATCCCCGATAGCCACCGCAGCTCTCGCTCCTCGTCGCGACCGTGTTGGTTGTGATGTATCAGGCCCAAGCGCCACCCCATGTGGCTTTCTTCTCCGTTGTCATTCGTGGGCAGTGGATCGTTCACGCTCCGCCGTCGACTCTGGGTGGCCATGTCTGCTTTACGCTGACACGCCGTGGTGCGGCTCGCGGTGCCATCAAAAGCTTCCATCCATGGTGCTGATTACACAGGTGAGGACCTGCCCATCTCTCTGTACTCTGAGATGTCGCCCCGCTATCCCTGTTCCAGCAACGACAAGGTCTCCCCAGTCTGTCTGTCCCGCCCTGCCTCCAAATCGAGCCACTACAGTCTGAAGGTAAGCTTCATTGTTGATTCATTCTCTTTACGTTTCTGATTACACAATAGTCTGAATGTCATGAGAAATCTTGTGGGTTCAATTATTAACTGAATAGATGATGTCACTTCGTTTGAGTTTGGAGATATTGGGAGTGCCAACCATTGGCGATTCATTTTATAATCTGTACTATTATGTTTACTTAGTTTCTGGAGAGATTAAGGTATATGTTTAGCTTACGTTGTGCCCACAAAGTGGTTGACAGAATTGCTCTTGTATAGAAGTGTAGACTAAAAATACAATGGATAGTCCAAAAAGCTATATGATGACAATCATGTTCAAAGTTCTATAGAGTATTAAACACCTACTACAAATATGATTACTTGGGTCGCAAAGAGTACATCTCCATTTGCTTTCTGCTAAAGCTTGAATGATCTTTTTTTTCAATATTTTGATGCAACCATATCTCAACCACATGATGGCACAGTGGCACACTACTGTCTTATATATAAGATCTCGAGTCTGACGCGGGAGGACGACTTCGATGATGGAGCGGAGCGCAGCGGGCAGGGTCCGACAGCGGCAAGTGACTTTTTTTCTTATTGACAACTTGTTCCTGCACATACATCCTGGGTAAAGCAACCGTATATGATGCTGACTTTGAGAGGCTGATCTGAATTAGGTTACATATGGAGGGAATTAACAATGGATCAGCGGGCCACCATGGTGGTGGTGGGCCGCGATGTTTTAAGATCAAACGGTAAAGTAATATCATGTACTTGTGCTAAGTACTTTTGGTTAGTCTGCTGAAGGATTCATATGGTTACAACATTTACTTCATAGTCATGCTTGTTTTTGTCTTCTAGGCGGGCTTAGTTTGCACAATCCTCGCCAATGACCATTTCAGAGCCTGGGCATAAGTAAACTTCTGGTTGGTGTATTTTCTACCTATTCTACCAACCATTGTGCGTAATTTAAACTGGCACACCTGATTATGTTCGGTGGGTTTGTCCTCAGCTTGCAGGAATCCTGTTAGATGCAAACAACCTTTCCAAGATGTGCTCACAAAAAGTTTCAGAGGCAGTGCGATTGCTCTTGTTCGGTAGCTCTGAGCATAAGAGGCACGAATTATTTCAACAATGTAATGTACTACTCTTCATCTGACATTGATTTACAAGCAGAACATGTATGGAGAAGTTGCAAAATATTTTAGTAATAACCGTTGGCAACTTTGACCTTTCTTTCGACAGGTGATGCTTACTTACGATGATCATTCTTTCATCGAGTTCTTGAAGAACACCTACAGAAAGTCATCCACGGATGGTAAGTTTTCTCTATAATATCTTCACATGGTTCCCCGCCTATTTTTTGGAAATTCTTTGCTTAAGTTACTGTATATTTATCCGTGTCTAAGATAAATTTGCAATATGCCCATTAAATTAAAACATCATTGATGAATTATTGTAGTTCAAATTAACTAGGTGATGGGTACAGTACTCCAGAGCAAAAGCATTCAGTTTCAGGGACATCACAAGATGCTAAAAAAGTCCAATTAAAGTAATTTGGTCATAAGACATGTAATAATTGACTTCTACAAAATGAACTAGACGGTTAAAGTTTCTGAAAATAATGCAGAGGTAACTTAGATGGTTAAAGTTTCTAAAAAATGAACTAGATGGTTAAAGTTTCTAAAAAATGAACTAGATAGGTAAGGTTTTTTTGGATTGCTTGAGGTAGGACTTCCAGGAGCAAAGGAGCAACACTTGAAGAAGATGGGGACCAAAAATATAGTTGCAATATTCAGATATATTAAGCGAGAACTTGGTAGATCAAGATAAGTACAACAAGGAGATCACCCTTGCCTCTTATGCAGTCCGACAGGTTTGGAAAGAAGTAACTGGAGATCTTTTTAGGCCAAAGAGATGGATCTGGAAGTTTTTTTTTGTGTGGATGGAAGAGTTGGTTTCTGAAGTTATTAGAATTTTAACCTCCCTTTGGAGGCATTTGACACTTAGCCTTTGCTCCTTTACAACCGAGCTGACTTCTTGACAACCTTGAAATTTCTCTCTACTTTTTCATCTTGTTATGTTGCCTCTTGGGTAAGATTCAACCTGTTTCCTGTAGGAAAAATAAGATTGAAAAAGTATATTATTAGCCTGCATCAATTGATTGTGCACAATGATGGCCCCTTGTATGGAAGAACAAGTGAGATGATTGCACATTATTATTCTTGAGATGATTGCAATAAGAAATCATAAGAAGAGCGATGCTTCACGTACGACAAATCGCATACGATTTTTGTCAATGCGGAAATAGGAATAACTTTAGTCGTGCGTGAATTAATTTAGTTTGAGTAACAATGATGGGAAGAACCTCACATGGTTTTATCATTGATGGTAGGCACCCAACATGGTTTCCATCTTTGATTCATTATGGATTCATGGTCAACGCTTCCAATCGGTGGTGAGAGATGTTGTCGTTAGATGTCTAACACTTCATTATCCATGTTTGGGTGCTTAGATGTTTGATGTTTGATGTTGTCGGTTCCCTAGGACATGTTCTCTTTTTCTGTTATGTTTGGATGCTTTGTATCACTACTTGGTGGCAACAAAATTCTAAGGACTTTATCGCAAAAAAGCTTCTGGACTGGATGAAGAATATCAATGGAACGTGTGGGGCGGCTCAAAAAAAAGTGTGGTGTTGCAAGAGTTACATGAGGATTTGACATTTGTTTGGATGCAGTCTTAAACTGGATGACCATTTGTATTTCCATTTGTCGTAGAATAACAAGTAATAGATTATTGCCTTTATTTATAGATTGTCTTGCTCCGTGGCAACGCATGGGCAATCAACTAGTCGTTGTTAGATGGCCTTAAGCCATATTTATTGTAATAAGTTCTTTATTGAGACACTCGATGTAATAAGTGTGTGATTGCTACTCTGTTATAAATTCTTCAAGTACTGTGTGGTGTCAGCATTACTGATCCAGGGATGACACCTGCGCACAGAGATCAGACTGTTTGAGGTCTGGTCGCTACAGAGATGGTATCAGAGCACACGCTGACTGTAGGACATGACCATAAGCTAAAGACCTAGATCACTATTCACTCTCTTCTCTTCTGACCTCTCATCTTTTCTACTCTTTAGGATGGCGAATGCAAGGAACAAGTTCACGCAACTGGATGAAGATACACCCTTTGGACGTCACTTGAAGGAAGTCACTAGATACCTGAACATAGGGGTACCAAGCTTCACCGGAATCTACAACGCCACTTTACCTGAAGAGGAGCGCTGGATGATTCAAGTTCATGTTCCAGGAAGGACGTTCATGCCAGTCACTGAGCCCATAGAGTTTTCTTTTGATGCACCAACTTGGAGTCTAGGAAAGAGCATGGCAGCTCACATCGCCATGGGACGCGTTGGAGAAGTCTACCGCAATGATCTCAAGGATACTATCTACCAGATTTGTGGGCGCCGAGATGAGCACTGGGAGATGATCAGCAGCAAGAAGGATAGATCAATTGCAGCTTTTATCCAAGAATTAAACCAGCACATTCGACGACAGGAGAATCAGATGTGCGCCGACTTGATAGACCTAAAGAAGGCAAGGACAAAAATCAAGGAACTGGAGGAAGAACTCAAGGCTACCCGTGAAGATTATGAAGAAGAAATAGAAGTATTGGTGAAGAAGAATGACGATCTGATCAAGAAGATCGGAATATTTATGGGAGGCCCTACACCAGTAAATGAAGACGAAGAACCCAAGGAGATTCGCCTGGAAGACTACATCATCATCGACGACACCGACTCGGATCCAGATGATAGCGATGATGACTATGTTGATGAAGCTGGAGCAGATATCATGGAGTCTGCAACCGAAGAATATTTCTAGTAGACCACCTCATCAGTAGTAGTAGTTCACCATGTAAATACAGTAGTCCGATCACTTTTGCGATAGTTAGATCGATTGTATGCCCTTGTTAGATTGGATGAAGTGAATTGTTTGCTTTTGCCTCATGTGCATATGGGTAGTGTTTTCTCTTTAGACCCCCTCTATTATTAAATCTCATCTTTTCTAAACCCTCAGATGCCTCCGAGACGTGACCCCGGATTTACCTTTCCACCGGAGCTCACCCAGTTGATCCAGCAGCAGAACACATTGATGCAGTTGCTAGTCCAGAATCAGAATCAGGGGAACAACAACAACAACCCACCACCACCACCACCTGTTGATCACTTAGCCCGTTTTCTTAAGCTGAATCCACCGGTGTTTTCCAGTAGGACCGAGCCGATAGTAGCAGATGATTGGCTCCGCAAGACAGCTAGGGAGTTGACCACAGCAGGATGCACGGATGCGGAGAAGGTGAAGTTTCACATCAGCTTGAAGGACCCACAGCATCATGGTGGGAGAATTTCACAGCCATTTTCCCTGTCGACACTGTCACATTGGACCAGTTTCAGCAGGCTTTTCGAACTGCCCATGTTTCAGCATGAGCTATGGCCATGAAGAAGCGTGAGTTTCGCAACTTGCGCCAAGGAGGACGGACAGTTGGCCAGTATGTGGAGGACTTTAGTAAATTAGCACGTTATGCCCAACATGACGTTGCTACGGATGCAGCTAAGCAGGAGAATTTCTGGAAGGACTGAATGATGAGTTGAGCATGCAGTTGATGGTAGCAACCTTCAACAACTACCAGGAGTTGGTAGACCGTGCTCTTATGATTGAAGGCAAGCAGCAGCAAATTGAGAACCGCAAGAGGAAGTATGGACAAGGGAAGTACAATTCTGGAGCTCAGCAGAAGCCACGTTTTACCCCTTGATCGGGATGACATTTTCAGCATACCCATGGAGGAGGTACCTCGCACAATCACAATGGCACCAAGAATGGTAATGGTAATAGAGGAAGCAACGGCCAGAACCGTACCAACCCATCAACCCCAGCCAAGAAAGACCTGAGCCAAGTCACTTGCTTTAAGTGTTAGAAGACCGAACATTATGCCAATGAATGTCCTGAAGGCCAGAATGGCAATGGAAGCTCTGGGAAGAAGCCGAACCCTTTCAACAGGGGACAGGTGAACCACGTTAACGTGGAGGAGGTTGAAGAGCAGCCGGATGCAGTAATCGGTAAGTTTTTGGTTAAGTCATTTACTACACTCATTCTTTTTGATACTGGTGCATCGCATTCATACATATCAAGGGGATTTGTGGATAGTATAGCCTGCCCACTAAGGTTCTTAGAACACCTATGCTAGTAAGCTCATCAGGAGCGGAGTATATGGCCAGTCAAGGATGTTTTCAAGTGCCATTGAGTATAGGTAGGCATGTGTTTCCCTCGGATTTAATCATTTTGGAATCACAAGGATTGGATGTAATTCTGGGTATGGATTGGCTGTCGATGTATGGGGGAAACATCGATTGCGCCAGTAAGACGATTTTGCTTACCACCCCAGAAGGGAGAAGGATCAAGTATGTATCCCGACATGTGCCAAAAGGGACTCAAGTAAATTTTTTAACAGGAGTTGTGCAGGAGGAAGTACCAGTGGTAAGGGATTTCTCTGAAGTATTTTCACAGGAGTTGCCAGGCATGCCACCGGATAGAGATATTGAGTTTTTTATTGAGCTATTGCCAGGCACAAGGCCAATATCAAAGAGACCATACAGGATGCCCGCAAAGGAGATGGTTGGAGCTCATCAAGGATTATGATATGAGATTGCATTACCATCCCAGAAAGGCTAATGTAGTAGCTGACGCATTGAGCCGTAAGAGCCATGTCAATACACTAATGACGGGAGAAATACCAAAGGAGTTAGCCGAGGATCTTCGTGATCTATGTTTGGAAATAGTAGCATTGGAGATTCAGTCAACTTTGATGGATAGAGTCAGAGAAGCTAAGAAGACTAACAAGGAGATTGCCTCTATAAAGGAGAAAATGAGCGAAGGAAAGGCTAAAGGATTTTGTGAGGATGAGCATGACACCCTATGGTTTGAAGACCATGTTTTTGTGCCCAATGACCCTGAGACCAGGAAGTTGATTCTGCAAGAGGCGCACGACTCACCATATTCGATTCACCCAGGAAATACCAAGATGTATTTGGATTTGAAGGATACTTTCTGGTGGACCGGAATGAAGAAAGATATTGCGGAGTATGTAGCAGTTTGTGATGTATGTCAGAGAGTAAAGGCAGAGCATCAGAAGCCAGCAGGATTGCTACAACCATTGCCCATACCCGAATGGAAGTGGGATAAGCTAGGCATGGATTTTATCACAGGATTACCTAGGACTCGTTCAGGCTATGACTCGATTTGGGTTGTAGTTGATCGGTTGACGAAAGTAGCTCATTTCATCCCGGTAAAGACCACTTACACCAGTGCTAAGTTGGCAAAGATATACATGACCAGGATTGTATGCTTACATGGAGTTTCGAGGAGTATAGTATCAGATAAAGGAACCCAGTTTACCTCAAAGTTCTGGAATCAGTTGCACGAAACTTTGGGTACCAGGCTAGAGTTCAGCACAACTTTTCATCCACAGACAGATGGACAGACCGAGAGAGTCAATCAGATTTTGGAGGACATGCTGAGAGCTTGTGCGCTAGATTATGGATCTAGTTGGGACGACAATTTGCCATATGCAGAATTCTCTTACAACAACAACTATCAATCCAGTTTAAAGATGGCCCCTTTCGAAGCCTTGTACGGAAGAAGGTGCAGGACACCGTTGTCATGGGATGAAGTTGGAGACCGCCAGTTGTTTGGACCTGATTTGATTAAAGAGTCTGAACAGAAGGTGGAATTGATTCGTGATAGACTCAGGGTAGCTCAATACAGGCAAAAGAGCTATGTAGATTCTAAACGCAAGGAGACAGTTTACGAAGTTGGAGATAGAGTTTATCTTCGAGTATCCCCACTTCGGGGAACAAAGCGCTTTGGTGTTAAGGGAAAGTTAGCGCCACGATTTGTAGGACCATACCGAGTATTGGAACGTATGGGAGAAGTGGCCTACAAGTTGGAATTTCCTGAAGGATTGTCAGGAGTTCATGATGTGTTCCACGTTTCTCAGTTGAAAAAGTGCCACGCGGAGATGGCTGACATACCCTTGAGAGACACAGTGCCATTGGAAGCAATTCAGTTGGACAGTGATTTGACCTATGAGGAGAAACCAGTTAAGATCCTAGAATATGCCAGCCGAGTCACCCGCAGCAAGGTTATCAAGTTTTGTAAGGTTCAGTGGAGCCACCACACGGAGGATGAAGCCACCTGGGAGCGAGAGGAAGATTTGCTCAAGGACCACCCTCACCTATTTTCTAGCCAACCCGAATCTCGAGGGCGAGATTCATCTTAAGGGGGGTAGGTTTGTAACATCCCAAATTTTCAATTTGGAATGTTATACATCAGATCATCATTGCATATCATAATTTATTTGCTTTTGGTTTTGATCCTAGAAATTCTACGCAACTCAAGGACCCACGGAGAGAGTTGGGGATTTTGTTATTTTCATATTTGAGTTTTCTCAAATTTTGAGAATAGGATCATTTGATTTTAATTATTTTATCATCAATTATTTCTATTACAAAAATATGAGAGAGGGAATAAAATTACTTTCCCAAAATAAATAAATATTGAGGATTTAATAATAAAATAAAATAAGATTTTATTTCGGAGTTTTTTGTTATTTTATTTGAATTTAGGAAAAATGTGCGTTTTTCAAAATTGCATTTAGGCCCCAAATAAATGTTCACCTTGTGCGGCTTGATTTTATAAGCCCAAGAAAATTTATTTTGGGATTTTTGGAGCCCGTTTAGTATTTCTTTTATCTGTTTTTCGGCGCGAAATAATTTTTTTTTTAAAAAAAACGAAACCGACCTACGGGCCGTGTTAGGCCCGGACTCCTCCGGGGCCGGCCATTAAAGCCGAGGCGCCCAACCCCGCAGCCCACCGAGCCGTCCCGCCACCCCGAACCCTAGCGCCGCCCCGCCGCCTCCCGCCAGCGCTGCGCCGCCCCGCCGCCGACCACCACGTCGCCGGAGCCCCCCCCCGCCGCCGGAACCTCGCCAGAGTTGCGGGGTAGTTTTTTTTAGACGCCGGTTTTTTTTCCGAAAAACCGTTCGGTTTTTCCGATGGTTTTGTTCGTTTTTTTAGTTTCGGTTTTTTTAAATAGATCGGTTTTTCCGATTTATTTAAATAGCGAGCATTCATTCGTTCGTTTGTTCGTTCTATCGAACGTTCGTCGTTTTTTCTTTTCTCGGAATTAAATCTGCGATTTTTCTGATTGCGATTTCTGATCCGATTTTCGTTTTAGTATAACTTTTCGCTCGTTTATCGGAATCAGGCGATTCAAGCGCCTGGAGTTTCGTCTCGAAACCCTCTATTCGTTTAACAAACTTAAACAAGTTTTTGCCACTGTAAAAAATTACCCTAGATCCAGAATAGTAAATGAAGCCTGTTTCTTTTGCCATTTGACTTTCGTTGCTTCGTTTGATTTGATTCTTTTGCAAACCGGAGTTCTTAAGTTGAGCTTTCTGGTTAGATCTCTTATTTGAGTTTTACCTGTGCATTAGATGAATACTTACTGTATGCTTGTTTGTTTGTCTGCGATAGAATACCCGGAGTGCGCCGCCTGTTACTTCGAATCTCTAGGTTTCACGGATCATCAGCAAGGCAAGTAACACTTTGATCAGACCTCCTACTACCCAGTTTTATTGCATTAGATCAATCCTCAAACATTGCATGATTAGGATCTAATTAAATTGTGGGTTTGGGGAGTAGTTGAGGTAGTACCTATTACCTGTTGTATTATCAAACCTTTGGGAGTTACTTCTACGTTTGCTTACTATTGCTATGCTATGCTAGTAGACGTGGATTGGGTGAGTGATATCCATGACAGATGTGAGAGTCTTAATTAATGGTTTATCTAAGGTGGCAACTTAAACACACATCTGGGTGGATTGAGGTACCTGGGTATTCCAGGATCGCCTGTTTTTCTTTATGGACCGCCACCCAGGCCCAAAGGGATCATGAGATTTTTCATACTAGAAACTTCCGGGTGTAGCCAAAAGCTATTATGGGCTCTAGCATAGTTGATTAAGTCGTGCGAACTCTTACAGGGTAGACTAGTTGATGTAGGGGAAAGTAGGTGTAACGGTCTGTTGGGGAACGGTAATTTCAAATTTTTTCCTACGCACACGCAAGATCATGGTGATGCATAGCAACGAGAGGGGGAGAGTGTGATCTACGTACCCTTGTAGATCGACAACGGAAGCGTTAACTTGGTTGATGTAGTCGTACGTCTCCACGGCCCGACCGATCAAGCACCGAAACTACGGCACCTCCGAGTTCTAGCACACGTTCAGCTCGATGATGATCCCCGGACTCCGATCCAGCAAAGTGTCGGGGTAGAGTTCCGTCAGCACGACGGCGTGGTGACGATCTTGATGTACTACCGTCGCAGGGCTTCGCCTAAGCACCGCTACAATATTATCGAGGACTATGGTGGAAGGGGGCACCGCACACGGCTAAGAATATGATCACGTGGATCAACTTGTGTCGTTGGGGTACCCCTTGCCTCAGTATATAAAGGATGGAGGAGGAGGAGGCCGGCCAAGGCAATTGGTGCGGCCAGGATGTGGAGTCCTACTAGGACTCCAAGTCCTAGTAGGAGTCCACCAAGAGGGGAGGAAGGGAGAAGGAAGTAGAGGAGAAGGAAAGGTGGCCGGCCCCCTTTTCCCTAGTCCAATTCGGACCAGAGGGAAGGGGGGGGGGCGAAGCAGCCCCTTGGCCCTTTCTCCTCTTCCCACTAAAGCCCATCAAGGCCCATTGCTTCTCCCGTAACTACCCGGTACTCCGAAAAATACCCGAATCACTCGGAACCTTTCCGATGTCCGAATATAGTCATCCAATATATTGATCTTTACGTCTCGACCATTTCGAGACTCCTCGTCATGTCTCCGATCTCATCCAGGACTCCTAACTCCTTCGGTACATCAAAACTCATAAACTCATAATATAACTGTCATCGAAACCTTAAGCGTGCGGACCCTACGGGTTCGAGAACAATGTAGACATGACCGAGACACGTCTCCGATCAATAACCAATAGCGGGACCTGGATGCCCATATTGGTTCCTACATATTCTACGAAGATCTTTATCTGTCAGACCGCATAACAACATACGTTGTTCCCTTTGTCATCGGTATGTTACTTGCCCGAGATTCGATCGTCGGTATCTCAATACCTAGTTCAATATCGTTACTGGCAAGTCTCTTTACTCGTTCCGTAATACATCATCCCGCAACTAACTCATTAGTTGCAATGCTTGCAAGGCTTCAATGATGTGCATTACCGAGAGGGCCCAGAGATACCTCTCCGACAATCGGAGTGACAAATCCTAATCTCGAAATACGCCAACCCAACATGTACCTTTGGAGACGCTTGTAGAGCTCCTTTATAATCACCCAGTTACGTTGTGACGTTTGGTAGCACACAAAGTGTTCCTCCAGCAAACGGGAGTTGCATAATCTCATAGTCATAGGAACATGTATAAGTCATGAAGAAAGGAATAGCAACATACTAAACGATCGGGTGCTAAGCTAATGGAATGGGTCATGTCAATCAGATCATACAACTAATGATGTGATCCCATTAATCAAATAACAACTCTTTGTCCATGGTTAGGAAACATAACCATCTTTGATTAACGAGCTAGTCAAGTAGAGGCATACTAGTGACACTCTGTTTGTCTATGTATTCACACATGTATTATGTTTCCGGTTAATACAATTCTAGCATGAATAATAAACATTTATCATGATATAAGGAAATAAATAATAACTTTATTATTGCCTCTAGGGCATATTTCCTTCAGTCTCCCACTTGCACTAGAGTCAATAATCTAGTTCACATCGCCATGTGATTTAATAGCAATAGTTCTCATCACCATGTGATTAACACCCATAGTCCACATCGATATGTGACCAACACCCAAAGGGTTTACTAGAGTCAGTAATCTAGTTCACATCGCTGTGTGATTAACACCCAAAGAGTACTAAGGTGTGATCATGTTTTGCTTGTGAGATAATTTTAGTCACCGGGTCTGTTATATTCAGATCCGTAAGTATTTCGCAAATATTTATGTCAACAATGCTCTGCACGGAGCTACTCTAGCTAATTGCTCCCACTTTCAATATGTATCTAGATTGAGACTTAGATTCATCTAGATTAGTGTCAAAACTTGCATCGACGTAACCCTTTATGACGAACCTTTTTTCACTTCCATAATCGAGAAACATATCCTTATTCCACTAAGGATAATTTTGACCGCTGTCCAGTGATCTACTCCTAGATCACTATTGTACTCCCTTGCCAAACTCAGTGGTAGGGTATACAATAGATCTGGTACACAGCATGGCATACTTTATAGAACCTATGACCAAGGCATAGGGAATGACATTCATTCTCTTTCTATCTTCTTCCGTGGTCGGGCTTTGAGTCTTACTCAATTTCACACCTTGTAACATAGGCAAGAAACTCTTTCTTTGTCTGTTCCATTTTGAACTACTTCAAAATCTTGTCAAGGTATGTATTTATTGAAAAACCTTATCAAGCGTCTTGATCTATCTCTATAGATCTTGATGCTCAATATGTAAGCAACTTCACCGAGGTCTTTCTTTGAAAAACTCCTTTCAAACACTCCTTTATGCTTTGCAGAATAATTCTACATTATTTCCGATCAACAATATGTCATTCACATATACTTATCAGAAATGCTGTAGTGCTCCCACTCACTTTCTTGTAAATACAGGCTTCACCGCAAGTCTGTATAAAACTATATGCTTTGATCAACTTATCAAAGCGTATATTCCAACTCCGAGATGCTTACACCAGTCCATAGATGGATCGCTGGAGTTTGCATATTTTGTTAACACCTTTAGGATTGACAAAAACTTCTGGTTGCATCATATACAACTCTTCTTTAAGAAATCCATTAACGATTGCAGTTTTGTTATCCATTTGCCAGATTTCATAAAATGCGGCAATTGCTAACATGATTCGGACAGATTTAAGCATAGATACGAGTGAGAAACTCTCATCGTAGTCAACACCTTGAACTTGTCGAAAACCTTTTGCGACAATTCTAGCTTTGTAGATAGTAACACTACTATCAGGGTCCGTCTTCCTCTTGAAGATCCATTTATTCTCAATTGCTTGCCGATCATTGGGCAAGTCAACCAAAGTCCATACTTTGTTCTCATACATGGATCCCATCTCAGATTTCATGGCCTCAAGCCATTTTGCGGAATCTGGGCTCATCATCGCTTCCTCATAGTTCGCAAGTTCGTCATGGTCTAGTAACATGACTTCCAGAACAGGATTACAGTACCACTCCGGTGCGGATCTCACTCTGGTTTACCTGCGAGATTCGGTAGTAACTTGATCTGAAGTTACATGATCATCATCATTAGCTTCCTCACTAATTGGTGTAGTAGTCACAGGAACAGATTTCTGTGATGAACTACTTTCCAATAAGGGAGAAGGTACAATTACCTTATCAAGTTTTTTTTTACTTTCCTCCCACTCACTTCTTTCGAGAGAAACTCCTTCTCTAGAAAGTTTCCGAATTTAGCAACAAAAGTCTTGCCTTCGGATCTGTGATAGAAGGTGTATCCAATAGTTTCCTTTGGATATCCTATGAAGATTTACTTCTCCGATTTGGGTTCGAGCTTATCATGTTGAAACTTTTTCACATAAGCATCGCAGTCCCAAACTTTAAGAAATGACAGCTTAGGTTTCATTCCAAACCATAGTTCATATGGTGTCGTCTCAACAGATTTAGATGGTGCCCTATTAACGTGAATGCAGCTGTCTCTAATGCATAACCCCAAAATGATAGTGGTAGATCAGTAAGAGACATCATAGATTGCACTATATCCAATAAAGTACGGTTATGATGTTCGGACACACCATTATGCTGTGGTGTTCCATGTGGCATGAGTTTGTGAAACTATTCCACATTGTTTTAATTGAAGACCAAACTCATAACTCAAATATTTGTCTCCGCGATCAGATCGTAGAAACTTTATTTTCTTGTCATGATGATTTTCCACTTCACTCTGAAATTCTTTGAACTTTTCAAATGTTTCAGACTTATGTTTCATCAAGTAGATATACCCATATCTGCTCAAATCATCTGTGAAGTTCAGAAAATAACGATACTTGCCGTGAGCCTTAACACTCACCGGACCGGATACATTAGTATGTATTATTTCCAATAAGTCAGTTGCTCGCTCCGGAGAATGGAGTCTTAGTCATCTTGCCCATGAGGCATGGTTCGCAAGCATCAAGTGATTCATAATCAAGTGATTCCAAAATCCCATCAGCATGGAGTTTCTTCATGCGCTTTACACCAATATGACCTAAACGGCAGTGCTACAAATAAGTTGCACTATCATTATTAACTTTGCATCTTTTGGTTTCAATATTATGATTATGTGTATCAATACGATCGAGATCCAACGAACTATTTTCATTGGGTGTGTAACCATATAAGGTTTTATTCATGTAAACAGAACAACAATTTATTCTCTTACTTAAATGAATAACCGTATTACAATAAACATGATCAAATCATATTCATGCTTAACGCAAACACCAAATAACACTTATTCAGGTTCAACACTAATCCCGAAAGTATAGGGAGTGTGCGATGATGATCATATCAATCTTGGAACCACTTCCAACACACATCGTCACTTCACCCTTAACTAGTCTCTGTTAATTCTGCAACTCCCGTTTCGAGTTACTAATCTTAGCAACTGAACTAGTATCAAATACTGAGGGGTTGCTATAAACACTAGTAAAGTACACATCAATAACATGTATATCAAATATACTTATGTTCACTTTGCCATCCTTCTTATCTGCCAATCACTTGGGGTAGTTCCGCTTCCAGTGACCAATCCCTTTGCAGTAGAAACACTTAGTCTCAGGCTTAGGACCAGACTTGGGCTTCTTCACTTGAGCAGCAACTTGCTTGCTGTTCTTCTTGAAGTTCCCCTTCTTCCCTCTGCCCTTTTCTTGAAACTAGTGGTCTTGTCTACCATCAACACTTGATGTTTTTCTCGATTTCTACCTTCGTTAATTTCCGCATTACGAAGAGCTTGGGAATCGTTTCTGTTATCCCTTGCATATCATAGTTCATCACGAAGTTCTACTAACTTGGTGATGGTGACTAGAGAATTCTGTCAATCACTATCTTATCTAGAAGATTAACTCCCACTTGATTCAAGCGATTGTAGTACTCAGACAATCTGGGCACATGCTCACTAGTTGAGCGATTCTCCTCCATCTTTTAGCTATAGAACTTGTTGGAGACTTCATATCTCTCAACTCGGGTATTTGCTTGAAATATTAACTTCAACTCCTGGAACATCTCATATGCTCCATGACGTTCAAAACGTCTTTGAAGTCCCGATTCTAAGCCATTAAGCATGGTGCACTAAACTATCAAGTAGTCATCATATTGAGCTAGCCAAACGTTCATAACGTCTGCATCTGCTCCTGCAATAGGTCCATCACCTAGCGGTGCATCAAGGACATAATTCTTCTGTGCAGCAATGAGGATAAACCTCAGATCACGGATCCAATCCGCATCATTGTTACTAACATCTTTCAACACAATTTTCTCTAGGAACATATCATAATAAACACAGGGAAGCAACAACGCGAGCTATTGATCTATAACATAATTTGCAAAATACTACCAGGACTAAGTTCATGATAAATTTAAGTTCAATTTAATCATATTACTTAAGAACTCCCACTTAGATAGACATCCCTCTAATCCTCTAAGTGATTACGTGATCCAAATCAACTAAACCATGTCCGATCATCACGTGAGATGGAGTAGTTTCATTGGTGAACATCGCTATGTTGATCATATCTACTATATGATTCACTCTTGACCTTTCGGTCTCCGTGTTCCGAGGCCATATCTGTATATGCTTGGCTCGTCAAGTATAACCTGAGTATTCCGCGTGTGCAACTGTTTTGCACCCGTTGTATTTGAACGTAGAGCCTATCACACCCGATCATCACGTGGTGTCTCAGCACGAAGAACTTTCGCAACGGTGCATACTCAGGGAGAACACTTCTTGATAATTTAGTGAGAGATCATCTTATAATGCTACCGTCAATCAAAGCAAGATAAGATGCATAAAAGATAAACATCACATGCAATCAATATAAGTGATATGATATGGCCATCATCATCTTGTGCTTGTGATCTCCATCTCCGAAGCACCGTCATGATCACCATCGTCACCGGCGCGACACCTTGATCTCCATCGTAGCATCCTTGTCGTCTCGCCAATCTTATGCTTCCACAACTATCGCTACCGCTTAGTGATAAAGTAAAGCATTACAGCGCGATTGCATTGCATACAATAAAGTGACAACCATATGGCTCCTGCTAGTTGCCGATAACTCGGTTACAAAACATGATCATCTCATACAATAAAATTTAGCATCATGTCTTGACCATATCACATCACAACATGCCCTGCAAAAACAAGTTAGACATCCTCTACTTTGTTGTTGCAAGTTTTACGTGGCTGCTACGGGCTTAAGCAAGAACCAATGTCACCTACGCATCAAAACCACAATGATAGTTTGTCAAATAGACTCCGTTTTAACCTTCGCAAGGACCGGGCGTAGCCACACTCGGTTCAACTAAAGTTGGAGAGACAGTCGCCCGCAAGCCACCTATGTGCAAAGCACGTCGGGGGAACTGGTCTCGCGTAAGCGTACGCGTAATGTCGGTCCGGGCCGCTTCGTCCAACAATACCGCCGAACCAAAGTATGACATGCTGGTAAGCAGTATGATTTATATTGCCCACAACTCACTTGTGTTCTACTCGTGCATATAACATCAACATATAAAACCTAGGCTCGGATGCCACTGTTGGGGAACGCAGTAATTTCAAAAATTTTCCTACGCACACGCAAGATCATGGTGATGCATAGCAACGAGAGGGGGAGAGTGTGATCTACGTACCCTTGTAGATCGACAACGGAAGCGTTAACTTGGTTGATGTAGTCGTACGTCTCCACGGCCCGACCGATCAAGCACCGAAACTACGGCACCTCCGAGTTCTAGCACACGTTCAGCTCGATGACGATCCCCGGACTCCGATCCAGCAAAGTGTCGGGGTAGAGTTCCGTCAGCACGACGGCGTGGTGATGATCTTGATGTACTACCGTCGCAGGGCTTCGCCTAAGCACCGCTACAATATTATCGAGGACTATGGTGGAAGGGGGCACCGCACACGGCTAAGAATATGATCACGTGGATCAACTTGTGTCGTTGGGGTGCCCCTTGCCTCAGTATATAAAGGATGGAGGAGGAGGAGGCCGGCCAAGGCAATTGGTGCGGCCAGGATGTGGAGTCCTACTAGGACTCCAAGTCCTAGTAGGAGTCCACCAAGAGGGGAGGAAGGGAGAAGGAAGTAGAGGAGAAGGAAAGGTGGCCGGCCCCCTTTTCCCTAGTCCAATTTGGACCAGAGGGGAGGGGGGGGGGCGCAGCAGCCCCTTGGCCCTTTCTCCTCTTCCCACTAAAGCCCATCAAGGCCCATTGCTTCTCCCGTAACTACCTGGTACTCCGAAAAATACCCGAATCACTCGGAACCTTTCCGATGTCCGAATATAGTCGTCCAATATATCGATCTTTACGTCTCGACCATTTCGAGACTCCTCGTCATGTCCCCGATCTCATCCGGGACTCCTAACTCCTTTGGTACATCAAAACTCATAAACTCATAATATAACTGTCATCGAAACCTTAAGCGTGCGGACCCTATGGGTTCGAGAACAATGTAGACATGACCGAGACACGTCTCCGGTCAATAACCAATAGCGGGACCTGGATGCCCATATTGGTTCCAACATATTCTACGAAGATCTTTATCAGTCAGACCGCATAACAACATACGTTGTTCCCTTTGTCATCGGTATGTTACTTGCCCGAGATTCGATCGTCGGTATCTCAATACCTAGTTCAATCTCATTACTAGCAAGTCTCTTTACTCGTTCCGTAATACATCATCCCGCAACTAACTCATTAGTTGTAATGCTTGCAAGGCTTCAGTGATGTGCATTACCGAGAGGGCCCAGAGATACCTCTCCGACAATCGGAGTGACAAATCCTAATCTCGCAATATGCCAACCCAACATGTACCTTTGGAGATGCTTGTAGAGCTCCTTTATAATCACCCAGTTACGTTGTGACGTTTGGTAGCACACAAAGTGTTCCTCCGGCAAACGGGAGTTGCATAATCTCATAGTCATAGGAACATGTATAAGTCATGAAGAAAGCAATAGCAACATACTAAACGATCAGGTGCTAAGCTAATGGAATGGGTCATGTCAATCAGATCATACAACTAATGATGTGATCCCGTTAATCAAATAACAACTCTTTGTCCATGGTTAGGAAACATAACCATCTTTGATTAACGAGCTAGTCAAGTAGAGGCATACTAGTGACACTCTGTTTGTCTATGTATTCACACATGTATTATGTTTCCGGTTAATACAATTCTAGCATGAATAATAAACATTTATCATGATATAAGGAAATAAATAATAACTTTATTATTGCCTCTAGGGCATATTTCCTTCAGATTTTATTGTTCTTGACATAGATTGCAATCCTTCATGTCCTATTATTCTTGGTAGACCTTTCCTTAGAACGATTGGTGCAATTATTGATATGAAGGAAGGAAATATTATATTCCAATTTCCGTTAAGGAAAGTGATGGAACACTTTCCTAGAAATAAAATTAAATTACCTTATGAATCTATTATGAGAGCCACTTATGGATTGCCTACCAAAGATGGCAATACCTAGATCTATCCTTACTTTTTATGCCTAGCTAGGGGCGTTAAACGATAGCGCTTGTTGGGAGGCAACCCAATTTTATTTTTATTCCTTGCTTTTTGCTCCTGTTTAGTAATAAATAATTTATCTAGCCTCTGTTTAGGTTGTGTTTATTTTTGTGTTTATTTAGTGTTTGTGCCAAGTAGAACCGTTGGGAAGACTTGGGGAAAGTCTTGTTACACTTGCTATAAAAAATAGAAACTTTAGCACTCACGAGAACTGCTGCCATTTTTATTTGGAAAGTGATATTTAGTTAATTATTTTTTAAGATGATTAATAGATAAATTCCTCACGCCCAGCAATTTATTTTAGAATTTTTGGGGTTCCATATCTTGCGCTAGCTACAGATTACTACAGACTATTCTGTTTTTGACAGATTCTGTTTTTCGTGTGTTGTTTGCTTATTTTGATGAATATATGGCTAGTAAAATAGTTTATAAACCATAGAGAAGTTGGAATAGAGTAGTTTTAACACCAATATAAATAAATAATGAGTTCATTACAGTACCTTGAAGTGGTCTTTTGTTTTCTTTCGCTAACGGAGCTCACGAGATTTTCTACTTTGAGTTTTGTGTTGTGAAGTTTTCAAGTTTTGGGTAAAGATTTGATGGATTATGGAACAAGGAGTGGCAAGAGAGTGGCAAGAGCCTAAGCTTGGGGATGCCCATGGCACCCCCAAGATAATCTAAGGACACCTAAAAGCCAAAGCTTGGGGATGCCCCGGAAGGCATCCCCTCTTTCGTCTACTTCTATCGGTAACTTTACTTGGAGCTATATTTTTATTCACCACATAATATGTGTTTTGCTTGGAGCGTCTTGTATGATTTGAGTCTTTAATTTTTAGTTTACCACAATCATCCTTGCTGTACACACCTTTTGAGAGAGCCATACATGATTTGGAATTTGTTAGAATACTCTATGTGCTTCGCTTATATCTTTTGAGTTATATAGTTTTGCTCTAGTACTTCACGTATATATTTTAGAGCACGGTGGTGGATTTGTTTTATAGAAACTATTGATCTCTCGTGCTTCACTTAGATTATTTTGAGAGTCTTAAATAGCACGGTAATTTTCTTAAAATCCTAATATGCTAGGTATTCAAGATTAGTAAAATTTTCTTATGAGTGTTTTGAATACTAAGAGAAGTTTGATGCTTGATGATTGTTTTGAGATATGGAGGTAATAATATCAAAGTCGTGCTAGTTGAGTAGTTGTGAAATTGGGAAATGCTTGTGTTGAAGTTTGCAAGTCCCGTAGCATGCACGTATGGTAAACGTTATGTAACAAATTTGAAACATGAGGTGTTATTTGATTGTCCTCCTTATGAGTGGCGGTCGGGGACGAGCGATGGTCTTCTCATACCAATCTATCCCCCTAGGAGCATGCGAGTAGTGCCGAGGTTTTTGATGAATTGTAGATTTTTGCAATAAGTATGTGAGTTCTTTATGACTAATGTTGAGTCCATGGATTATACGCACTCTCACCCTTCCGTCCTTGCTAGCCTCTTCGGTACCGTGCATTGCCCTTTCTCACATTGAGAGTCGGTGCAAATTTCGCCGGTGCATCCAAACCCCGTGACATGATATTCTCTTTCACACATAAACCTCCTTATATCTTCCTCAAAACAGCCACCATACCTACCTATTATGGCATTTCGATAGCCATTCTGAGATATATTGCCATGCAACTTTCCATCATTCCGTTCATCATGACACATTCATCATTGTCATATTGCTTAGCATGATCATGTAGTTGACATAGTATTTGTGGCAAAGCCACCATTCATAATTATTTCATACATGTCACTCTTGGTTCATTGCATATCCCGGTACACCGCCGGAGGCATTCACATAGAGTCATCTTTGTTCTAGTATCGAGTTGTAATCATTGAGTTGTAAATAAATAGAAGTGTGATGATCATCATTTTCTAGAGCATTGTCCCAAGTGAGGAATTATAAAAGAAAGAAAGAGAAAGGCCATATATATATAAAAGAGAAAGGCCAAATAAAAAAATGAGAGAAAAAGAGAGAAGGGACAATGTTACTATCCTTTGCCACACTTGTGCTTCAAAGTAGCACCGTAATCTTCATGATAGAGAGTCTCTTGTTTTGTCACTTTCATATACTAGTGGGAATTTTCATTATAGAACTTGGCTTGTATATTCCAACAATGGGCCTCCTCAAGTGCCCTAGGTCTTCGTGAGCAAGCAAGTTGGATGCACACCCACTTAGTTTCTTTTGTTGAGCTTTCATACATTTATAGCTCTAGTGCATCCGTTGCATGGCAATCCCTTCTCCTTGCATTAACATCAATCGGTGGGCATTTCCATAGCCCATTGATTAGCCTCATTGATGTGAGACTTTCTCCTTTTTGTATTCTCCACATAACCCCCCTCATTATATTCTATTCCACCCATAGTGCTATGTCCATGGCTCGCGCTCATATATTGCGTGAAAGTTTATAGGTTTGAGATTACTAAAGTATGAAACAATTGCTTGGCTTGTCATCGGGGTTGTGCATGATGAGAGCATTCTTGTGTGACGAAAATGGAGCATGACTAAACTATATGATTTTGTAGGGATGAACTTTCTTTGGCCATGTTATTTTGAGAAGACATAATTGCTTTGTTAGTATGCTTGAAGTATTTTTTTTATGTCAAGATGAACTTTTGTCTTGAATCTTTCGGATCTGAATATTCATACCACAATTAAGAAGAATTACATTAAAATTATGCCAAGTAGCACTCCGCATCAAAAAATCTATTTTTATCATTTATCTACTCGAGGACGAGCAGGAATTAAGCTTGGGGATGCTTGATACGTCTCCAACGTATCTATAATTTTTGATTGCTCCATGCTATATTATCTACTATTTTGGACATTATTGGGCTTTATTATCCACTTTTATATTATTTTTGGGACTAACCTATTAACCAGAGGCCCAGCCCAGAATTGATGTTTTTGCCTGTTTTAGGGTTTCGAAGAAAAGGAATATCAAACGGAGTCCAAACAGAATGAAACCTTCGGGAACGTGATTTTCTCAATGAACAAGACCCAGGAGACTTGGACCCTACGTCAAGACACAAGAGAGCAGGCCACGAGGTAGGGGGCGCGCCTACCCCCCCCCCAGGCGTGCCCTCCACCCTCGTGGGCCCCCTGTTGCTCCACCGACGTACTCCTTCATCCTATATATACCTACGTACCCCCAAACGATCAGATACGGAGCCAAAACCCTAATTCCACCGCCGCAACTTTCTGTATCCATGAGATCCCATCTTGGGGCCTGTTCCGGAGCTCCGCCGAAGGGGGCATCGATCACGGAGGGCTTCTACATCAACACCATAGCCCTCCGATGAAGTGTGAGTAGTTCACCTCAAACCTACGGGTCCATAGTTAGTAGGTAGATGGCTTCTTCTCTCTTTTTGGATCTCAATACAATGTTCCCTCTCTTGTGGAGATCTATTCGATGTAATCTTCTTTTTGCGGTGTGTTTGTTGCGACCGATGAATTGTGGGTTTATGATCAAGTCTATCTATGAACAATATTTGAATCTTCTCTGAATTCTTTTATGTATGATTGGTTATCTTTGCAAGTCTCTTCGAATTATCAGTTTGGTTTGGCCTACTAGATTGATCTTTCTTGCAATGGTAGAAGTGCTTAGCTTTGGGTTCAATCTTGTGGTGTCCTTTCCCAGTGACAGCAGGGGCAGCAAGGCACGTATTGTATTGTTGCCATCGAGGATAACAAGATGGGGTTTTCATCATATTGCATGAGTTTATCCCTCTACATCATGTCATGTTGCTTAAGGCGTTACTCTGTTTTCATTAACTTAACTAGCAGTGTGACCCGCGCATTTGCGCGGCTAGATATACCACATATTTAATTATTTAATTGTATATCTGTAACACCCTCGATGCGGCTATATCTCCTACGTGTCGAAGCACGACTTAGAGGCATAACCGCATTGAAAGCAATGTCGCAAGTAAGGTAATCTTCACAACAACCCATGTAAATAGATAAAGGGGGAAAAGGGTACATAGTTGGCTTACACTCGCCACGTCACACAAATAGATGAATAACATTACAATCATCCAATACACTCATGGTCCGACTATGGTACCAAAATAAAGATCAACCCCCACATGCGACAAAGTCCCCGATCGCCCCAACTGGGCACCTCTACTGATCATCTGGGAAAGACACATAGTAACGACGAGAGTCTTCATCGAACTCCCACTTAAGCTCAAGTGCATCGTCTGGAGCGGTATCATCGGTCCCTGCATCTGGTTTGGAAGTAAACTGTGAGTCACGGAGACTCAGCAATCTCGCACCCTCGCGATTAAGACTATTTAAGCTTATAGGTAAAAGCAAGGTAATATGTGGAGCTGCAGCAAGCGACTAGCATATATGGTGGCTAACCTGTTCGCAAAAGAGAGCGAGAAGAGAAGGCAAAGCACGAACAGAGAACTATGATCAAGAAGTGATCCTAGAACAACCTACGTCAAGCATAACTCCAACACCGTGTTCACTTCCCGGACTCCGCCGGAAAGAGACCATCACGGTAACACACACGGTTGATGTATTTTAGTTAAGTTTAACTTCAGGTTTTCTACAACCGGACATTAACAAATTCCCATCTTCACATAACCGTGGGCATGGATTTCGAAAGTTCAAATCCCTACAAGGGTGTCCCAACTTAGCCCATCACAAGCTCTCACGGTCAACGAAGGATATTCCTTCTAGCGGGAAGACCCGATCAGGCTCGGAATCCCGGTTACAAGACATCCTCGACAATGGTAAAACAAGTCCAGCAAGACCACCCGATGCGCCGACATCCCGATAGGAGCTGCACATATCTCATTCTCAAGGCAACACCGGATAAGCAATCCGTACAACTAAAACCAGCCCTCGAGTTTCCCCGAGGTGGCGCTACAAGGGGCTCTAGTTTGGACCAACACTAAGACAAGCACTGGCCCGGGAGGGGTTAAAATAAATATGACCCTCGGGATGCGCGACTCCCAAGGGAAAAAGGCTAGGTGGCGAATGGTAAATCCAAGGTTGGGCCTTGCTGGAGGAGTTTTATTCAAGACGAACTGTCAAGGGATTCCCATTATAACCCAACCGCGTAAGGAACGTAAAATCTAGGAACATAACACCGATATGATGGAAACTAGGGCGGCGAGAGTGGAACAAAACACCAGGCATAAGGCCGAGCCTTCCACCCTTTACCAAGTATATAGATGCATTAATTAAATAAGAGATATTGTGATATCCCAACAAAATATCCATGTTCCAACAAGGAACAAGATCCAATCTTCACCTGCAACTAACAACGCTATAAGAGGGGCTGAGCAAAGTGGTAACATAGCCAAACAACGGTTTGCTAGGACAAGGTGGGTTAGAGGCTTGGTTCAACAATATGGGAGGCATGATAAGCAAGTGGTAGGTATCGCAGCATAGGCATAGCAAAAGAGCGAGCAACTAGCAAGCAAAGATAGAAGTGATTTCAAGGGTATGGTCATCTTGCCTGAGATCTCGCAAGGAAGAAGAACGAGTCCATGAGGAAGACAAACGGACGAAGTTGAACGGATCCTCACAAACGCGACGTTATCGGAACTAACCAGAAGAAGCAACACCGGAAAGAAGCAAACAACATAGTAAACAACCACCACATAAACATGGTATGATGCACAATCAAGTATGATGCATGTCCGGTTTAATGATACATGGCATGGCAAAGTGCAACAAACAATACTACAAATTAAGTGGAGCTCAATATGCAACGGGTTGCATATTGACGGAACACCACGTCAATTATTTAGTTCTCTCTCATTTAGGTACTCAACAATATTAAATGTTGATTAACATGGCAAGAGGTGAAGCATAACAAAAACTATACCATCTAACCAATTTAAATGGGGCCGGATATAACAAACAACAAATCCGGTAAATCCCCATATGCCTTAGTAATTTATTGCAACAACAATTTAAACATTTTAATTGTTGTTATCATGATGCGGATGACATGGACAAGTTTATGTGATTTTTATGAAAATGTTGATAAGAACATTATGAAGCATTTGTCACCATGGTGGAAAGAAAGGGTGCCACGGCGATGAATCAGAAAATGATGTCACAGTACCATATCGGTTTCGATAGCTCACGGAGATACCGGTACAAAAGGAAAAGTGACGGTAGCGTGACATGAGATAGAAGGTGGGGTGATCCCGGTAACCGGGTTCCCACATGTCGACAACGGTGCCAAGCGGGGAAAACAAGTAGCGTTCGCGGGAGGATACAACATCCAAACATGTATCTCATACAACACAAGCACTTGTTCACGGACATTCGTCTCGGGGTTATACCTTCGAACCGTGCATTAATGGAACGGATCGAGTTTGGCGGTAGGGGTACACGTGTCAAAGGGGAAGTAGTTGTTCACGGGGTCGTTGTGGGAAGTAGCGGTTCACGCGACAGTATTTGAACTTGACGTTTGCGTTACACGGGTCTTCGAGGGTCTACGTAGTGGTACTTCGTTGTTTTGAAGAGGAACTTGTTGCATCGCTAGCGTAGTCGTACACTTGGTCTTGTCTGATTCGCGACAACGGTAGGGGCATAAACGTTCTCGCGGTACTTGGGCCGTCGTGGAACTCGTTCACGTTGTAGTCGTACATGTTCAGGAAGAAACTTATACAGCATCATGGAACTTGGCGCATCCAAATGGTACTTGACGATCGACGGACGTCGTGGTACTAGCCAGATGGGGGTCGGGCCAGGGAGAGGTTTAGGGTTAGGTAGGTAAGATGGGCCGCAAGATGGGCCTAGCAGGCCGGCCTAGGCTAGGCTTCTCTCTCTCTCTCTCTTCTCTTATATTCTTTGGAAGAAAAGAAAATCGAGAGAGGGAAAAGAAGGAGAGGGTTAGGGAAGGATTTTGCGCATAGGGATAATTTCCCCGGACTTCCAAAAATGAGCTTGATCCCGCAAAATAGAAGTGGGCACGCGGTTGAAGTTGAATTCAAACTCATTTTAAATTAATTCAAATGATTTGAATAGGAAGTGAGGTTTGGGAAGGTCCAAAAATGTTGAGACTTTTGGAGGAGCCTCAAAAAAAGAAGAAAGAATTTTCGGCAAGGTTTGGAGATCAACTCAAAGCAGAAAGGCATGGGATTATCTGCACGTGTGTTATGGGTGATTCCAAATTATTGGAATATAATTTATATAGCTCCCTAAAATATTGGGAGAATATGTTTTAAAGAGTAATCACCATAGTGAATATCCCTCGATTTAAATGGACCGAAGATCCATGCAATTTATTTAGTTGAGTTAAGAAAAGAAATGACATGATGCAATGCACATGATGCAAAGATGAAAATGATGAACCAAACAAATCACACGACAAAACTCGGAAACCCTGGAAGGCATCTGAAGCTCCGGTCTTGGAGCGTTACAATACTCCACCACTACGAGAGGATCTCGTCCCGAGATCTAGGATGGCACCGGAGGGAAAAACGGAAGAGAAAGAGAAGAGGTAAAACTTAGTTGCTTCTTTGACCAATGAGTGAAACCAAAGAACCTTGCAAAGGTTAAGCCATTTCGAGAAAAGAATACAGCGGAGATGACGAAGCTGAAAACACTCTGTTAGAAAAGAGGAACAAGGGAGAACAATTTCAGGCAGCACTCTGATTGAAAAGAAAAGGAATTAAATAAGAACTTGATAAGATGAGAAGATACTTGATGAAATCACAATACACTGCCTCCGTAACTATTGAATGAATGGAACAAGGGGTAAGAACGATCTCGGACAGCACTCCGGTTTAAAAGAGATGAAAAACTTGATAAAATGAAAGAGCTTGAGCAAAGGGACACAATACTCCGGTTAAAAGGATAAGCACGATCAAAACATGGTCCTGACAATTCGAGAAGATGGGTTGAGGAGAGCAACATCACAATGCCTCCGGAACGGAAGAATAGAAGATAGATAATTGCCATAGGAGAATTGAGAAGAAAATGCCAACTTCTGCCACAAAAGAGCTTGAAGAGGCATCTTTAGGGGAAGGGTCAAACGGAGTTGTTGGAAAAACCAACAACGAAAAGAATAAGCTTGTTGTGGGCTTATTTAAAACATCTCGAAATTATGAGGTGAAATTCTGCCACTAATGGAAACAATAGATTGGATTGATAAGAACAAGGAGACAAGAAACTATTTCACCGTGAGGATAAAAGAAGAACTTGGATCATTTATAAGCACCATAATTAGCAACAATCCTTAGGAAAAAGCTTTAGGTGAAATATAACCCAAGATAACTCCATGGAAGAAAGTTATGGGTTTAAAATACCTCATTCTTAACAACATGTGAATCATGAAACATGAACTCAAATTATCAAGAATGACATAATACCACCTCCAATAATATGGTAGAAAGAATTGCACTCCGGATTGCAAGAAGAAGAAAGCTTGAACTCCTCTGAAAATAATCTTGATGAACGTTTCGAGGATGGATTAAGTTCTTTATGGACCATCAAGCAGAAATTTCATGAAGAACTCCGGTAAACAAAAGAATGATCAAACGAAAAGAAAGATGAGAAGAGTAAGGTTGAAGCCTTGCAATGATTAGATGAAGCTTTGCGACGAGATGAAGAGAAAACTTGGAACTCCGGAAAAGAAAGATGAACAAATGGAAACAAGAATTTGATGAGCCTCCGGAATAGGGTATTAAACACTTGATGAAGCAAGAATAAGAATTACGTTATGCGTATCCATCACCAATTTAAATTGATGACAATCAACGGATTTGGCATATTACTTATTCTCGTAGAAAAGATTAAGATAGATATCGCGCCAACTTGAGAATGCCTTCAACGAAACACCGGTGGAATCGAAACAATGAATGAATTGATAAGATAACGAAAGAAGAGGAATCTTGCACGAACCACCGTAAGAATTAAAATGAACAAAGAAAAGATAAAGAAACACCGGGAAGAATTAGCAAGTGAACGAAATTGTTTGCTAGGATTTAGATACATGAGAACGAAGAGATCAAGAATTGATTAGAGAATATTTGAATGATGCACCGGTAAGATTTGAGAATGATAACTGGAAGCTGACATGAATAATCCAGAATTGATGGACTCCGGATAACAAACTGAGAAGAATCTTGAATTGCTCCGGATAGGTAAAAAGAATTTTCACAATCAAAACAATTATGAGAGGATGGCCTCGAACTAGAACCATGAATCTTGAAGAGAAAAGGACAAGATTGACAGAAAAAACTTCTTTGGTCTTCAAATGATGAGAATGACAACGAGAAGCACCACCAAGAATTATTGAGGCACACCTGAATGAAGAATGGAAAAGTTGAGCCAACGATGAAAAGAATTTGAAAGATCTTGGAGAAAGACATTTGACTGGTGATAAATCATTCTTACGTCAAACTTTGAAAAGAAATTTGAGGATAGCTCCGGGAAAATAAGAAGAGTCAGGTAAGATCCTGGGAAAAGACCTGTGGGTTAGGGCCCACTCAAAACAAACACTGTTGAATGATTTAAAAGATAGATTGCGCCGGTTGAATTAAATGACTTGAATGAGATAACATCCTCAAAATAGGTTGAACTGATCTTCAATGAAAAGACGAGCCTTCTGAGATATTCTGAGCACTCCGGGACAATAGAATAGTGAGAGGTGAACGATTAAGAATTGCATCGGCATGAGAAAACCTTGAAATGAGGAAAAGGGTAAAGAAACACCAAAAGCTTGAATTGAATCCACCGGAGGAGAAAAAGAACGAAGAATGATGAACTTGAAGCTCCGTTAGAATCTTCATGAGAATCACCGGATAAGAACATTGACGGAAAAGGAATGGAGAGACTTCACAAGAATAAAAGGATACTTGATTAAGACATCTGAGTCCTTGAGGAAAAAGGGGGGGGGGGGGGGGGAAAAAACAAAGGCAGCTTGGAATGAATGAAACAAACATCTTTGAGAGGAACTGATAATTGATCTTGCCAATGTTGAAGTGATCGGATCCACTTGAAGAGAAACACACCGGCTGAGAAGAGGATTGACATGACAATATAGATTATCATGAAGGATTGGTATTCACATAGGAAGATGAGAACACCGCTTAGGAAAAGGTATGAAATCAACATTTGACTTCGAAGCAACTCGAATACCACAGCTCAAAAACAAAACAAAGGATTGGCTTGCAGAATAAGCCAGAATAAACATATGATAGAGATTTCGTCCGAAGTTTTCGTGGTGGGGCCTACACGGGCTCGATCGTACATCACCATCATGTACAAGGCAGTGCACATGACATACGAAGCGTCCCCGAGTCGGCATAGCCAAGGACTATTTAAGACACAACGAGACCACTTAAAACCAATCGTGGATAGGCGGACCACTAGACGTCGAACCCCAATTTCATATCATACATCTGTCGGAAAGATATCCTAAGAGCTACTTGAATTCCCACTTATAAACTCCCGAAACTTTCCAGTTATGCAATCAGGTGTTGGGGATACAGGGGAAGCATAATATCTCACCCAAAACTAGCAAATCCTACATCCAGCTGTATCCATCCTTCAACACATAACCAAGAAACCTTCGGAAATTGTTTACCTCAACTTTCGAAAAGCATCCGTTATACGAGTTATGGCAATACTCCTGAACTCCTGCCCCAGTACTGGGTGGCGTCGAGGTTATCTCAACAACAACTGCATAAAAGAGATTTTCAATGTCGGCGAAGCTAATCTCAGGTATTCTAGAACTGCAACGATAAAATTGTGACGACAACACCTCGGAGCTCAACTCCCCGGGACACTGCCACAACCCCTAAATGACAGGAGGCACCAAGAACAATGTTCTCGTCACAAAACCATCGGAACGATTCCAAGACACCTGCGTGATCCTAAAAAAAATTAGTGAAATTTGAGAAGAGAAGAGTCAAAACTCTACGTAAGGATGCCTCACCAGAGCGACGAAGGGACTGAGGAGTAAAAAGAAGTCCTAACTCTCCGATATATATAATTCCTAAATGACTCAAAACATTTCTAGAATCAATAACGCCAGCGATTCGATCAAGCAGGGGGCTCCTAAGGTCGGGGAAGGCTCTGATTACCAACTTGTAACGCCCTCGATGTGGCTATATCTCCTACGTGTCGAAGCACGACTTAGAGGCATAACCGCATTGAAAGCAATGTCGCAAGTAAGGTAATCTTCACAACAACCCATGTAAATAGATAAAAGGGGAAAAGGGTACATAGTAGGCTTACACTCGCCATGTCACACAAACACATGAATAACATTACAATCATCCAATACACTCATGGTCCGACTACGATACCAAAATAAAGATCAACCCCCACATGCGACAAAGTCCCCGATCGCCCCAACTGGGCACCTCTACTGATCATCTAGGAAAGACACATAGTAACGGCGAGAGTCTTCATCGAACTCCCACTTGAGCTCAAGCGCATCGTCTGGAGCGGTATCATCGGTCCCTGCATCTGGTTTGGAAGTAAACTGTGAGTCAACGGGACTCAGCAATCTCACACCCTCGCGATCAAGACTATTTAAGCTTATAGGTAAAGGCAAGGTAATATGTGGAGCTGCAGCAAGCGACTAGCATATATGGTGGCTAAACTGTTCGCAAAAGAGAGCGAGAAGAGAAGGCAAAGCACGAACGGAGAACTATGATCAAGAAGTGATCCTAGAACAATCTACGTCAAGCATAACTCCAACACCGTGTTAACTTCCCGGACTCTGCGGGAAAGAGACCATCACATTAACACACACGGTTGATGTATTTTAGTTAAGGTCAACTTCAGGTTTTCTACAACCGGACATTAACAAATTCCCATCTGCCCATAACCGTGGGCACGGCTTTCGAAAGTTCAAATCCCTGCAGGGGTGTCCCAACTTAGCCCATCACGAGCTCTCACGGTCAACGAAGGATATTCCTTCTAGTGGAAAGACCCGATCAGGCTCGGAATCCCGGTTACAAGACATCCTCGACAATGGTAAAACAAGTCCAGCAAGACCACCCGATGCGCCGACATCCCGATAGGAGCTGCACATATCTCGTTCTCAGGGCAACACCGGATAAGCAATCCGTACAACTAAAACCAGCCCTCGAGTTTCCCCGAGGTGGCGCTGCAAGGGGCTCTAGTTTGGACCAACACTTAGACAAGCACTGGCCCGGGGGGTTAAAATAAAGATGACCCTCGGGATGCGCGACTCCCAAGGGAAAAAGTCTAGGTGGCGAATGGTAAAACCAAGGTTGGGCCTTGCTGGAGGAGTTTTATTCAAGACGAACTGTCAAGGGGTTCCCATTATAACCCAACCGCGTAAGGAACGCAAAATCCGGGAACATAACACCGATATGACGGAAATTAGGGCGGCAAGAGTGGAACAAAACACCAGGCAAAAGGCCGAGCCTTCCACCTTTTACCAAGTATATAGATGCATTAATTAAATAAGAGATATTGTGATATCCCAACAAAATATCCATGTTCCAACAAGGAACAAGCTCCAATCTTCACCTGCAACTAACAACGCTATAAGAGGGGCTGAGCAAAGCGGTAACATAGCCAAACAACGGTTTGCTAGGACAAGGTGGGTTAGAGGCTTGGTTCAACAATATGGGAGGCATAATAAGCAAGTGGTAGGTATCACAGCATAGGCATAGCAAAAGAGCGAGCAACTAGCAAGCAAAGATATAAGTGATTTCGAGGGTATGGTCATCTTACCTGAGATCTCGCAAGGAAGAAGAACGAGTCCATGAAGAAGACAAACTGACGAAGTCGAACGGATCCTCACAAACGCGACGCTATCGGAACTAACCCGAAGAAGCAACACCGGAAAGAAGCAAACAACATAGTAAACAACCACCACATAAACATGGTATGATGCACAATCAAGTATGATGCATGTCCGGTTTAATGATACATGGCATGGCAAAGTGCAACAAACAATACTACAAATTAAGTGAAGCTCAATATGCAACGGGTTGCATATTGACGGAACACCATGTCAATTATTTAGTTCTCTCTCGTTTAGGTACTCAACAATATTAAATGTTGATTAACATGGCAAGAGGTGAAGCATAACAAAAACTATACCATCTAACCAATTTAAATGGGGCCGGATATAACAAACAACAAATCCGGTAAATCCTCATATGCCTTAGTAATTTATTGCAACAACAAATTAAACATTTTAATTGTTGTTATCATAATGCGGATGACATGGACAAGTTTATGCAATTTTTATGAAAATGTTGATAAGAACATTATGAAGCATTTGTCACCATGGTGGAAAGAAAGGGTGCCACGGCGACGAATCCGAAAATGATGTCACGGCACCATATCGGTTCCGGTAGCTCACGGAGATATCGGTACAAAAGGAAAAGTGACGGAAGCGTGACATGCGATAGAAGGTGGGGTGATCCCGGTAACCGGGTTCCCACATGTCGATGACGGTGCCAAGCGGGGAAAAAAAGTAGCGTTCGTGGGAGGATACAACATCCAAACATGTATCTCATACAACACAAGCATTTGTTCACGGATGATCGTCTCGGGATTATACCTTCGAAGCGTGCATTAACGGAACGGATCGAGTTCGGCGATAGGGGTACACGTGTCGAAGGGGAAGTAGTTGTTCATGGGGTCGTCGTGGGAAGTAGCGGTTCACGCGACGGTAGTTGAACTTGACGTTTGCATTACACGGGTCTTCGAGGGTCGACGTAGTGGTACTTGGTTGTTTCAAAGAGGAACTTGTTGCATCGCTGGGCGTAGTCGCACACTTGGTCTTGTCGGATTCGAGACAACGGTAGGGGCACAAACGTTCTCGCGGTATTTAGGCTGTCGTGGAACTCGTTCACGTTGTAGTCGTACATGTTCAGGAAGAAACTTATACAGTGTCGTGGAACTTGGTGCATCCAAATGGTACTTGACGATCAACGGACGTCGTGGTACTAGCTGGTCCAGGTCTTGGCGTATCCGTGCGTAGAGCTACTTGCGGATCCGTGGTGCTCTAGCAACTGATGGAACTCCACGTACATACTAGAAGCCGTGGAGGAGCTGTTCAAGATAGCAGCCTAGGTGGTGATTGACGAGGCCACCGATGACAACTTGGCTGTGCAGCACGGGACCGGGAGGTGCGCAGGGAAAACGGAGCAGGCAGCAGTGAATGGCACGGGTCCTCGAGCGGAGGCGGGGCTTCTCCTGCTGGTTTCCGGCGACCAGCGGCGCGGGAACAAGGACGAGGCAAGAGGAGGCGCGAGCAGGAGGAGGCGCTGAGGCGGACCGGTCGGCGGAGGCAACCTTGGCGCTTGCTCCGGCGAGGGCGGCGCTGCTCCGGGCATGGATGGACGGGTGGATCGATGGAGGCTTGAGGCATCGACGCGGGCAGAGCTCGGAGAGGCCACGGCGAGGTGGATGTAGAAGACGAAGCAGGGGGGTAGGCCGGCAGGCTGCAGTGCCCGGCGGCCTTGGCGACGCGGCGGGGCGGCGAGCTCGACCCTCGCGTCCATGGCAGCAAGGAGGGAGGCCATGGAGGAGGCGCATGTCATGTTGGTGGCCCTGTGGGCGCGACGGCGGCGAGGAGGCCGACGGGCTCCGGCCTGGTCCGGGCGGCGGCTTGCGATGGAACTCGGCGCTCGCCTCGGCAAGGATGCAGGGCTTGAGCAAAGGGGAGGCGACGAGCGTGGGGATGCTAGGGGCACGGGGTTCCGCAGGTACTAGGCGGAGGAAGGAGAAGAGGTGTGCCGGGAGGGGAGGCTTGGTTGTCGCCGGCGGCGTTGGGGAAACGGGCGCGGGGCTCCTCTTCTGAGTCGAGGTGGAAGAGAAGAGGAGTGGGGATCGAGAGGAGGCGGCGCTAGGGATCGAGGGGGAGTGGGGGATCGTGAGGAGATGGGGGTCGGGCCAGGGAGAGGTTTAGGGTTAGGTAGGTAAGATGGGCCGCAAGATGGGCCTACCAGGCCGGCCTAGACTGGGCTTCTCTCTCTCTGTCTCTCTCTCTCTTCTCTTATATTCTTTGGCAGAAAAGAAAATCGAGAGAGGGAAAAGAAGGAGAGGGTTAGGGAAGGATTTTGCGCATAGGGATAATTTCCCCGGACTTGCAAAAATAAGCTTGATCCCGCAAAATAGAAGTGGGCACACGGTTGAAGTTGAATTCAAACTCATTTTAAATTAATTCAAATGATTTGAATAGGAAGTGAGGTTTGGGAAGGTCCAAAAATGTTGAGACTTTTGGAGGAGCCTCAAAAAAAGAAGAATTTTCGGCAAGGTTTGGAGATCAACTCGAAGCAGAAAGGCATGGGATTATCTGCACATGTGTTATGGGTGATTCCAAATTATTGGAATATAATTTATATAGCTCCCTAAAATATTGGGAGAATAAGTTTTAAAGAGTAATCACCATAGTGAATATCCCTCGATTTAAATGGACCGAAGATCCATGCAATTTATTTAGTTGAGTTAAGAAAAGAAATGACATGATGCAATGCACATGATGCAAAGATGAAAACGATGAACCAAACAAATCACACGATGAAATCCGGAAACCCTGGAAGGCATCTGAAGCTTCGGTCTTGGGGCGTTACAATATCTCCATTGGATATTTTGACAACTATCACTCAAAATATGACTAACATTTATGCTTTGCTTAATTTATTGTGTTGCTATGTAGCATTGGGGCCTTTCGATCACGTTGTCAATCATGAACTTTTGGACTAATTAGGGCTTTTATGACTATATTTCCACTCATAAATTGTATAGTGATCTTTTCGTATGGATCAAAATAAAAAGTGAGAGCTCATACTTGAGGTTTGTTGATGCCTTCATCCAGCTGCCTTCTCATTGACTATATACTAATGGTGTTTTGGGCCGTTCTAAGAAAGCTTATCTTACTCTTGCTGGGTTTGCGAAAATATAAACATTCTCTCTCCCTCTCCAGTCTCCACTATCATTATACCTCCATATAGTAGTTTCCCGAAGTGCATTGGTAGGTTATTTACTCTCTTATATTTCTTTCCAAAAATGGAATGGCTCATTATACACTTGACATGGTTTTCCACTGTCAATTTTTTTTGTAAAACCTTAATTACTCCCATGGTAGCTTTCCATTAGGGTCGTGGTCGCATCTCCCACTATTTCACTTACCCATGCATAGAAGGTGCTAATGGCATCCCCCTCTATGTCGTTGGCAACGAATCTTCTTTTTTTAAGACATTCACAACAATGGTGTGAATCCATGGATCATATTATTTCGTGGATCGGATTTCACTTGAATGTCTATGGTTCCCTTGCGAATTAATTATCAGCATACATGATCCTAGCTTATTTGGGTGGATGAGCGGCGGCGAAATCTAACTGCCTGTCACATTTCTTGTGCATTATTTCACGATGGTGTGCATGTATGTACTTGAAATATCTACAGATATTGTAGCTGTTTATATATAGTCAATTTTTTTAGAGAGCATATATAATGAGTACAGTTTTGGAAGACGGTCAACACGTTTATGTGGGTCATCTCAAAAAATTAGGATATTTCAAGGAATATATATCTTAGTCTCTCGAATCCTTTTACATTAAGCCTTAAAAGAATTTACATTAAATTCCATAATAATTCAAAAAAGAATATGTGTTTAACCACAAAGGAAAACAGGCCATTGCATGACTCAGTATGAGAGTTTTCAATCTCCGTGTATTGTAGGTGGAGCTGCTATATCTCAAAGTCTGTGCAAACAAAAAGAGGAATTATATGTGTCACACACTTGATCTGATCTTTTTTTCTATGAAATTACCTTTTCTAGGAAGATGTCTCATGCATTAGTAATAGTCTGCGACTTCTCGTTTTTTAAATTTTCTTTTGTTTTCCAGTCGTGACATGCATGCCTTACATGGCAATCACTTGTATAAAAGTGTTAGGCTAGATGACTTGTACACCTTTCTATGAAGACGACTTGTGCATAGTTCATTTAGTGGTGTTTTTTTCTTTTCTCAAATCTATTGTGTCCGATTGATGCACGCATTCAGTCCCTCCCTTGTATACGTGTTAGGCTCATGCACAGTTTATTACCCCTCTGTGTATGTGTCTAATGATTTTTTCCTTCCAAACTTTCTCCGCCCTCTGTTTGATAACGTACGTGTCTAGGTGAGAATCATATACTTATTCATTTATTTTTTAGACGGGTGTCGGACTTCTTTTTTGAGACGGGCGACTTTGTTTTTCCCCTAGCTATACCAAACTGGGCGCATGTTCTTTTTATTTTGGAAACGACTGTCCGCTTGTTTTTTTGTCCATCTAATGTCCCACCTGATCTTGTTTTTATACGTGTCTATATTGGTCTTTTTTCTCTTTTAATATCAATCCTTATGATACGGACCCACTATGCAATTAGTATTATACATGTCCTTTCTCACGTACCCAATTCTGATTCCTAGATATATTACGTGACAACCTTCACACGTGTGCAACGGAATATATGCCTAAACACAATATTTGTATGTAACGTTGTATACTTAAATCTCAGCCATATAGATTTATAAATTAATGGTTGAGATAATTTAATTTATGTGGATAAACGTGATGGTTTGTTTTTCTTTTGTCTTAATTATATAATAGATACTCTAGATGCATGCTGGATAGCGGTCGATGAGTGGAGTAATAGTAGTAGATGCAGGCAGTTGTCGGTCTACTTGTCTCGGATGTGATGCCTATATACATGATCATACCTAGATATTCTCATAACTATACTCAATTCTGTCAATTTCTTAACAGTAATTTGTTCACCCACCGTAGAATACTTATGCTCTCGAGAGAAGCCACTAGTGAAACCTATGGCCCCCGGGTCTATCTTCATCATATTAATCTCCCAATACTTATTATTTCCTTTGTTTTTTACTTTGCTTTTATTTTACTTTGCATCTTTATCACAAAAATATTAAAAATATTATCTTATCATAAGTGGCCTTGTAGGGATTGACAACCCCTTATCGCGTTGGTTGCGAAGATTTATTTGTTTGTGCAGGTGCGTGGGACTCGCGCGTAGCCTCCTACTGGATTGATACCTCGGTTCTCAAAACTGAGGGAAATACTTACGCTACTTTGCTGCATCATCCCTTCCTCTTCGGGGAAAACCAACGTAGTGCTCAAGAGGTAGCAGTGAACCAAGTGAATCAAGTTCTACCTCTGCTTCCGGTTCATCCGGGTCGTCATCAAGCTCGAAACCGATGGGTTCAGGTGCTTTTCTCTTTGTGGTTTTCTTGACGGCTTTCGTCTTAGGACGAGAAGGCTTCACTGCTTTCTCTTGAGGTTTCTTTTTCCAGAAAGGATCGTCACCCTGTTTAAACATGAGCAGAGGGTATTCAAAGATTGTACAGTCCAAAAATACCAGGTGTAAAGCGGAAGCACAGACTATACTTACAGCAGGCAGTTTGTTTTGCGTATAAAAGGGGCTTAACCCGGTCTTGCTGCAGACAGCTTCCGATTCATTCAACATTTTCTTAACAGATTCAGTGACTTCTTCATCTGTTAGTTGAATATTGATATGGCGTTGGGAGTCTTCTATGTCACTAGTATACTTACACATTAAACCGGAGCGGCAGCTTAACGGCAAAATGCTCCAGGATATCCAGCAAGGGATGAAGTCCACGCCTGTTAAACCGTTGGCCAAGAAGGCTCTCAGCTTGGCGAGTTGAGGTGCGTACGAGGCCCGTTCCTAGGCACTTAGTCGTTGCAGAAGCGGATGAGCATTAGCAAGCCGGTGAGCGCGGTAACCCGACAGAGGGTTTTCATCTTCCGGAGAGGTGTCTCTACAGTAGAACCAAGTTTGATTCCACTCTTTGGGGTGACTGTGAAGTTTGGCATGAGGAAATTCAACCTCTTTCCTTTTTTGAATTGAGATGCCACCAAGTTCCGTATTGGGTCCGTCTACGAATTCAGTGCGACGGTTTAAATGGAAGAAATCCCGGAATAGCTCAACGGTTGGTTCTTCTTGAAGGTACGCTTCACAAAAGACTTGAAAGTTGCAAATATTGGACACCGAGTTGGGTCCAATATCTTGAGGATGGAGCTGAAAGTTAGCAAGTACATCTTGAAAAAACTTCGATCCGGGCGGTTTGAAGCCACGGCCTATGTGATCAACAAACACCACTACTTCACCCTGATTAGGGGTGGGAGGATTTTCTGGCACAGGAACTCGCCACCGGATCTCATTTTTCTTCCATAAGGTGCCAATCTTGACCATTCCGTTGAGTTGCTCCTCAGTAACCGGGGAGGGGACCCAGTTGCAGGAATAAAACTGCTTGGCCATTGCAAGTGAAAGGTTGGGAAGAAAATAATGCCGGTTTACGATTCATTAATGGTGATGCATTAAATACAACAAAGAAAAGGAATCCAAGTATGTGCAAATTGGTAAACCGACGATAGGGTATTTATGAATGATAAGGAATGAACAGAGGTAGAGGTATATGCATACTTTAAACCGGAGTATAAATAAATTGGCGGTTTAAAAGGGGACTAATGGTACCTGCCGGATTATCATACTTCAAAAAGTTAAACCGCCTATATTGGTGTGAAGGGTACAGATCTGGAAAATACCTAAGTGCGGGAAACAAGTTTCACAGATTTATATGGTGATTTCAGATCTAAGCGGTGACAGAAAATGAGAATATATTCAAGAACTAAGTTACAGATATCAGTTCATCAGGTTCAAATGAGTTTTCTTCTGTATGAAGGGGATGATCAGGTTCGGATAAGAACTAAGTCGCACGAGGAGCTAGCAGATCTAGCTAGTTTTTGATGCTACTGGGAAGAAAAGAGAAGAACACCACCGGAGCTGCGACGAACTCCGATGAACACGAAAACCCTAAGGTGGATCTATGAAGAAAAGGGGGAAAACTTACCAAAGCTGTTACGATAGCGGAGGTGTGCCACAGTTCTCTGGAGCGTTCAGGTTGATGCAGCGGCCAAGGATGAGGCAGAGACGAAGCTTGACGACGGCAACGGCGTTCGGGCGCAGGGGCGTCGTGAGGAGGAAGAGATGAAGAGGTAGCGGAGGAAACGGAAGGGGGGGTATCAGCCCTATTTATAAGGCGAACAGGTAAGCGACAGGCGCGAGAATCGAGGAGCTCGAAAATGGATAGTTAATAAGGTTGTCGCCTCGATGATTGGATACTCATTAATAAAGGGCATCTTCGGCTTCAACGAATAGGTGACATCATGATGGTTTACTGCGGATCTGAAGGATGACATCACGGCGGTTTACAAGATCCATACGAAGGTGCTAGGGCAAGAATTTTTCTAAGTGTTGAAGATTGACATCAACAAGTTCAAATCAATCTGGGGCCTAATGTTGGGGATATTACTATTGGATGTAAACCGGCCAGGAGTAGCCGGGTTAACTCTATGAATATTAGAAGCCCTTGAAGACGTAAGGATGGTGGCGCTTTATGAAGGCCCAAGGCCCAAAGGCGGGTTAAGGCATGTAGATGTAAACCGACTTTCTCATGTAACTTACATTGTAAGATAGGAAGGATAGAGACCGAGCCGGACACGTTTATGATCCGGCCTCGGGACTCTGTACACCGGCGGGTGTCAACCTGTGTATATAAAGGGACGACCCGGCAGCGGTTTAGGGACAACACACAACAACTCGAAAGCCAGGCAAAGCAGATTCACTCCCTGGTCATCGAAACCCTAGCAATACCAACACAACTAGACATAGGCTTCTACCTTCATCGAAGGGGCCGAACTAGTATAAAAACCCTCGTGTCCCTTGTCTGGTTTAACCCCTTTAAGCTAACCCATACCGATGGCTCCACGACTAAGTCCTTTCACGAGGACATCTGCCGTGACAAAACCACGACAGCGCCCAGATTCTTTGGATCTACAACAAGGGGGTCCCATCGGGGTTCATCTCACTCTAGGGAGGTTAAGCCACAAGAAAGAGCACGAGTCTCGGATACCAATTGAAAGGATCGAGATGGACCTAGAGGGTGGGGGTGAATAGGTACAATTACAATTTTAATTGTTACTTAGCAATTCCAGGCAACAATGCGGAATATGAAAGTGAGCCTAAAAATTGCAAGTGTGATGCTAAGATCTATTGGAAATATGCCCTAGAGGCAATAATAAAAGCATTATTATTATATTTCCTTGTTCATGATAATTGTCTTTATTCATGCTATAATTGTATTATCCGGAAATCGTAATACATGTGTGAATAACAGACACCAACATGTCCCTAGTAAGCCTCTAGTTGACTAGCTCGTTGATCAACAGATAGTCATGGTTTCCTGACTATGGACATTGGATGTCATTGATAACAAGATCACATCATTAGGAGAATGATGTGATGGACTAGACCCAATCCTAAACATAGCACAAGATCGTATAGTTCGTTTGCTAGAGTTTTCCAATGTCAAAGTATCTTTTCCTTAGACCATGAGATCGTGTAACTCCCGGATACCGTAGGAGTGCTTTGGGTATGCCAAACGTCACAACGTAACTGGGTGACTATAAAGGTAGACTACGGGTATCTCCAAAAGTGTCTGTTGGGTTGACATGGATCAAGACTGGGATTTGTCACTCCGTATGACGGAGAGGTATCACTGGGCCCACTCGGTAATGCATCATCATAATGAGCTCAAAGTGACCAAGTGTCTGGTCACGGGATCATGCATTATGGTACGAGTAAAGTGACTTGCCGGTAACGAGATTGAACGAGGTATTGGGATACCGACGATCGAATCTCGGGCAAGTAACATATCGATTGACAAAGGGAATTGCATACGGGGTTGATTGAATCCTCGACATCGTGGTTCATCCGATGAGATCATCGTGGAGCATGTGGGAGCCAACATGGGTATCTAGATCCTGCTGTTGGTTATTGACCGGAGAGTCGTCTCGGTCATGTCTGCTTGTCTTCCGAACCCGTAGGGTCTACACACTTAAGGTTCGGTGACGCTAGGGTTGTGAAGATATGTATATGTAGAAACCCGAATGTTGTTCGGAGTCCCGGATGAGATCCCGGACGTCACGAGTAGTTCCGGAATGGTCCGGAGGTAAAGAATTATATATAGGAAGTGCTGTTTCGGCCATCGGGACAAGTTTCGGGGTTATCGGTATTGTACCGGGACCACCGGAGGGGTCCCGGGGGCCCACCGGGTGGGGCCACCTGTCCCGGGGGGCCACATGGGCTGTAGGGGGTGCGCCTTGGCCTACATGGGCCAAGGGCACCAGCCCTACTAGGCCCATGCGCCTAGGGTTTCCATGGGGAGGAGTCCAAGTGGTGGAAGGCACCTCTAGGTGCCTTGGGGGGGAGGGAATCCTCCCCCTGGCCGCCGCACCTAGGAGATTAGATCTCCTAGGCTGCGCACCCCCCCCCTTGTCCCTCCTATATATAGTGGGGGAGAGGAGGGACTTGATACACCAGCCCCTGGCGCCTCCCTCTCTCCCCGTTACGTCTCTCTTCCTCGTAGTATAGGCGAAGCCCTGCTACTGTGACGCCCTGCATCCACCACCACGCCGTCGTGCTGTTGGATCTTCGTCAACCTCTCCTTCTCCCTTGCTGGATCAAGAAGGAGGAGACGTCTCCCGTCCCGTACGTGTGTTGAACGCGGAGGTGTCGTCTGTTCGGCGCTTGGTCATCGGTGATTTGGATCACGTCGTGTTCGACTACATCATCACCGTTCTTTGAACGCTTCCGTGCGCGATCTACAAAGGTATGTAGATGCATCCAATGACTCGTTGCTAGATGAACTCCTAGATGATCTTGGTGAAACGAGTAGGAAATTTTTTGTTTTCTGCAACGTTCCCCAACAGTGGTATCAGAGCTAGGTCTATGCGTAGTTCTTCTTGCGCGAGTAGAACACAATGAGTTGTGGGCGTAGATTTGTCAACTTTCTTGCCATTACTAGTCTTTTCTTGCTTCAGCGGTATTGTGGGATGAAGCGGCCCGGACCAACCTTACACGTACGCTTACGTGAGACCGGTTCCACCGACTAACATGCACTAGTTGCATAAGGTGGCTGGCGGGTGTCTGTTTCTCCCACTTTAGTTGGAGCGGATTCGATGAACAGGGTCCTTATGAAGGGTAAATAGAAGTTGACAAATCACGTTGTGGCTTTAACGTAGGTAAGAAGACGTTCTTGCTAGAACCCTAATTCAGCCACGTAAAACTTGCAACAACAATTAGAGGACGTCTAACTTGTTTTTGCAGCAAGTGGTTTGTGATATGATATGGCCAAAGTTGTGATGAATGATGAATGATCTATATGTGATGTATGAGATGTTCATGCTATTGTAATAGGAATCACGACTTGCATGTCGATGAGTATGACAACCGGCAGGAGCCATAGGAGTTGTCTTTATTCTTTTATATGACCTGCGTGTCATCAAGAAACGCCATGTAAATTACTTTACTTTATTGCTAAACGCGTTAGCCATAGTAGTAGAAGTAATAGTTGGCGAGCAACTTCATGGAGACACGATGATGGAGATCATGATGATGGAGATCATGGTGTCAAGCCGGTGACAAGATGATCATGGAGCCCCAAGATGGAGATCAAAGGAGCTATGTGATATTGGCCATATCATGTCACGTTAATTATTTGATTACATGTGATGTTTATCATGTTTTGCATCTTGTTTACTTAGAACTACGGTAGTAAATAAGATGATCCCTCATAACAATTTCAAGAAGTGTTCTCCCCTAACTGTGCACCGTTCCTAAAGTTCGTCGTTTCTAAGCACGTCGTGATGATCGGGTGTGATGGATCCTTACGTTCACATACAACGGGTGTTGACGAGCCTAGCATGTACAGACATGGCCTCGGAACACATGCAAAACACTTAGGGTTAACTTGACGAGCCTAGCATGTACAGACATGGCCTCGGAACACAGAAGACCGAAAGGTCGAGCATGAGTCGTATAGAAGATACGATCAACATGAAGATGTTCACCGACGTTGACTAGTCCGTCTCACGTGATGATCGGACACGGCCTAGTCAACTCGGATCATGTAATACTTAGATGACTAGAGGGATGTCTAATCTAAGTGGGAGTTCATTAATAATTTGATTAGATGAACTTAATTATCATGAACTTAGTCTAAAATCTTTGCAACATGTCTTGTAGATCAAATGGCCCACGTAGTCCTCAACTTCAACGCGTTCCTAGAGAAAACCAAGCTGAAAGACGATGGTAGTAACTATACGGACTGGGTCCGGAACCTGAGGATCATCCTCATAGCTGCTAAGAAAGATTATGTCCTACAAGCACCGCTAGGTGATCCACCCGTCCCACAGAACCAAGATGTTATGAACGCTTGGCAGACACGTGTTGACGACTACTCCCTTGTTCAGTGCGGCATGCTTTACAGCTTAGAGCCGGGGCTCCAAAAGCGTTTTGAGAGACATGGAGCATATGAGATGTTCGAAGAGCTGAAAATGGTTTTTCAAGCTCATGCCCGGATCGAGAGATATGAAGTCTCCGATAAGTTCTTCAGCTGTAAGATGGAGGAAAATAGTTCTGTCAGTGAGCACATACTCACTATGTCTGGGTTACATAACCGCTTGTCTCAGCTGGGAGTTAATCTCCCGGATGATGCGGTCATTGACAGAATCCTCCAGTCGCTTCCACCAAGCTACAAGAGCTTTGTGATGAACTTCAACATGCAGGGGATGCAAAAGACCATTCCTGAGTTGTTCTCTATGCTGAAATCAGCGGAGGTAGAAGTCAAGAAGGAACATCAAGTGTTGATGGTCAATAAAACCACTAAGTTCAAGAAAGGCAAGGGTAAAAAGAACTTCAAGAAGGACGGCAAGGAGGTTGCCGCGCCCGGCAAGCAAGCTGCCGGGAAGAAGCCAAAGAATGGACCCAAGCCTGAGACAGAGTGCTTTTATTGCAAAGGGAAGGGTCACTGGAAACGGAACTGCCCCAAGTACTTAACGGACAAGAAGGCCGGCAACACCAAAGGTATATTTGATATACATGTAATTGATGTGTACCTTACCAGTACTCGTAGTGAGTCCTGGGTATTTGATACCGGTGCCGTTGCTCATATTTGTAACTCACAGCAGGAGCTGCGGAATAAACGGAGACTGGCAAAGGACGAGGTGACGATGCGCGTCGGGAATGGTTCCAAGGTCGATGTGATCGCCGTCGGCACGCTGCCTCTACATTTACCTACGGGATTAGTTTTAAACCTCAATAATTGTTATTTAGTGCCAGCTTTGAGCATGAACATTGTATCGGGATCTCGTTTAATTCGAGATGGCTACTCATTTAAATCTGAGAATAATGGTTGTTCCATTTATATGAGAGATATGTTTTATGGTCATGCTCCTATGGTGAATGGTTTATTCTTAATGAGTCTCGAACGTAATGCTACACATGTTCATAATGTGAGTACCAAAAGATGTAAGGTTGATAATGATAGTTCCACATACTTGTGGCACTGCCGCCTTGGTCACATAGGTGTCAAACGCATGAAGAAGCTCCATGCAGATGGACTTTTAGAGTCTCTTGATTATGAATCATTTGACACGTGCGAACCATGCCTTATGGGTAAAATGACCAAGAATCCGTTCTCAGGAACAATGGAGCGAGCAACCGACTTATTGGAAATCATACATACTGATGTGTGCGGTCCAATGAGTGTTGAGGCTCGCGGTGGCTATCGTTATGTTCTCACCCTCACTGATGACTTGAGTAGATATGGGTATGTCTACTTAATGAAACACAAGTCTGAAACCTTTGAAAAGTTCAAGGAATTTCAGAGTGAGGTTGAGAATCAACGTGACAGGAAAATCAAGTTTCTATGATCAGATCGTGGAGGAGAATACTTGAGTCACGAATTTGGCACACACTTAAGAAAATGTGGAATAGTTTCACAACTCACGCCGCCTGGAACACCTCAGCGTAACGGTGTGTCCGAACGTCGTAATCGCACTCTATTGGATATGGTGCGATCTATGATGTCTCTTACCGATTTACCGCTATCTTTTTGGGGCTATGCTTTAGAGACTGCCGCATTCACTTTAAATAGGGCTCCGTCGAAATCCGTTGAGACGACACCGTATGAATTATGGTTTGGGAAGAAACCTAAGCCGTCGTTTCTAAAAGTTTGGGGGTGCGATGCTTATGTGAAGAAACTTCAACCTGAGAAGCTCGAACCCAAGTCGGAAAAATGCGTCTTCATAGGATACCCAAAAGAAACTATTGGGTACACCTTCTACCTCAGATCCGAAGGCAAGATCTTTGTTGCCAAGAATGGGTCCTTTCTAGAGAAAGAGTTTCTCTCGAAAGAAGTAAGTGGGAGGAAAGTAGAGCTTGATGAAGTATTACCTCTTGAACCGGCAAATGGCGCAACTCAAGAAAATGTTCCTGAGGTGCCTGCATCGACTAGAGAGGAAGTTAATGATAATGATCGAGATACTTCTGATCAAGCTCCTACTGAGATTCGAAGGTCCACAAGGACACGTTCCGCACCAGAGTGGTACGGCAACCTTGTCTTGGAAATCATGTTGTTAGACAACGGTGAACCTTCGAACTATGAAGAAGCGATGGCGGGCCCGGATTCCGACAAATGGCTAGAAGCCATGAAATCCGAGATAGGATCCATGTATGAAAACGAAGTATGGACTTTGACTGACTTGCCCGTTGAACGGCGAGCCATAGAGAATAAATGGATCTTTAAGAAGAAGACAGACGCGGATGGTAATGTGACCATCTATAAAGCTCGGCTTGTCGCTAAGGGTTATCGACAAGTTCAAGGGGTTGACTACGATGAGACTTCCTCACCGGTAGCGAAGCTAAAGTCCGTCCGAATCATGTTAGCAATTGCCGCATTCTACGATTATGAGATATGGCAAATGGACGTCAAAACGGCATTCCTTAATGGTTTCCTTAAGGAATAATTGTATATGATGCAGCCGGAAGGTTTTGTCGATCCTAAGAATGCTGACAAGGTGTGCAAGCTCCAACGCTCGATTTATGGGCTGGTGCAAGCATCTCGGAGTTGGAACATTCACTTTGATGAGATGATCAAAGCGTTTGGGTTTACACAGACTTATGGAGAAGCCTGCGTTTACAAGAAAGTGAGTGGGAGCTCTGTAGCATTTCTCATATTATATGTAGATGACATACTGTTGATGGGAAATGATATAGAACTCTTGGCCAGCATCAAGGCCTACTTGAATAAGAGTTTTTCAATGAAGGACCTTGGAGAAGCTGCTTATATATTAGGCATCAAAATCTATAGAGATAGATCAAAACGCCTCATAGGTCTTTCACAAAGCACATACCTTGATAAGATATTGAAGAAGTTCAATATGGATCATTCTAAGAAGGGGTTCTTACCTGTGTTACAAGGTGTGAAATTGAGCTCAGCTCAATGTCCGACCACGGCAGAAGATATAGAAGAGATGAGCGTCATCCCCTATGCATCAGCCATAGGTTCTATTATGTATGCCATGCTGTGCACCAGACCTGATGTAAACCTTGCCGTAAGTTTGGTAGGAAGGTACCAAAGTAATCCCGGCAAGGAACACTGGACAGCGGTCAAGAATATCCTGAAGTACCTGAAAAGGACTAAGGAAATGTTTCTCGTTTATGGAGGTGACGAAGAGCTCGTCGTAAAGGGTTACGTCGACGCTAGCTTCGACACAGATCTGGATGACTCTAAGTCACAAACCGGATACGTGTATATTTTGAATGGTGGGGCAGTAAGCTGGTGCAGTTGCATGCAAAGCGTCGTGGCGGGATCTACATGTGAAGCGGAGTACATGGCAGCCTCGGAGGCAGCACATGAAGCAATATGGGTGAAGGAGTTCATCACCGACCTAGGAGTCATACCCAATGCGTCGGGGCCGATCAAGCTCTTCTGTGACAACACTGGAGCTATTGCTCTTGCCAAGGAGCCTAGGTTTCACAAGAAGACAAGGCACATCAAGCGTCGCTTCAACTCCATTCGTGAAAATGTTCAAAATGGAGACATAGAGATTTGTAAAGTACATACAGACCTGAATGTAGCAGATCCGTTGACTAAACCTCTCTCTAGAGCAAAACATGATCAACACCAGAATACCATGGGTGTTCGATTCATCACAATGTAACTAGATTATTGACTCTAGTGCAAGTGGGAGACTGTTGGAAATATGCCCTAGAGGCAATAATAAAAGCATTATTATTATATTTCCTTGTTCATGATAATTGTCTTTATGCATGCTATAATTGTATTATCCGGAAATCGTAATACATGTGTGAATAACAGACACCAACATGTCCCTAGTAAGCCTCTAGTTGACTAGCTCGTTGATCAACAGATAGTCATGGTTTCCTGACTATGGACATTGGATGTCATTGATAACAAGATCACATCATTAGGAGAATGATGTGATGGACTAGACCCAATCCTAAACATAGCACAAGATCGTATAGTTCGTTTGCTAGAGTTTTCCAATGTCAAAGTATCTTTTCCTTAGACCATGAGATCGTGTAACTCCCGGATACCGTAGGAGTGCTTTGGGTATGCCAAACGTCACAACGTAACTGGGTGACTATAAAGGTAGACTACGGGTATCTCCAAAAGTGTCTGTTGGGTTGACATGGATCAAGACTGGGATTTGTCACTCCGTATGACGGAGAGGTATCACTGGGCCCACTCGGTAATGCATCATCATAATGAGCTCAAAGTGACCAAGTGTCTGGTCACGGGATCATGCATTACGGTACGAGTAAAGTGACTTGCCGGTAACGAGATTGAACGAGGTATTGGGATACCGACGATCGAATCTCGGGCAAGTAACATATCGATTGACAAAGGGAATTGCATACGGGGTTGATTGAATCCTCGACATCGTGGTTCCTCCGATGAGATCATCGTGGAGCATGTGGGAGCCAACATGGGTATCCAGATCCCGCTGTTGGTTATTGACCGGAGAGTCGTCTCGGTCATGTCTGCTTGTCTTCCGAACCCGTAGGGTCTACACACTTAAGGTTCGGTGACGCTAGGGTTGTGAAGATATGTATATGTAGAAACCCGAATGTTGTTCGGAGTCCCGGATGAGATCCCGGACGTCACGAGTAGTTCCGGAATGGTCCGGAGGTAAAGAATTATATATAGGAAGTGCTGTTTCGGCCATCGGGACAAGTTTCGGGGTTATCGGTATTGTACCGGGACCACCGGAGGGGTCCCGGGGGCCCACCGGGTGGGGCCACCTGTCCCGGGGGGCCACATGGGCTGTAGGGGGTGCGCCTTGGCCTACATGGGCCAAGGGCACCAGCCCTACTAGGCCCATGCGCCTAGGGTTTCCATGGGGAGGAGTCCAAGTGGTGGAAGGCACCTCTAGGTGCCTTGGGGGGGAGGGAATCCTCCCCCTGGCCGCCGCACCTAGGAGATCAGATCTCCTAGGCTGTGCACCCCCCCCCTTGGCCCTCCTATATATAGTGGGGGAGAGGAGGGACTTGATACACCAGCCCCTGGCGCCTCCCTCTCTCCCCGTTACGTCTCTCTTCCTCGTAGTATAGGCGAAGCCCTGCTACTGTGACGCCCTGCATCCACCACCACGCTGTCGTGCTGTTGGATCTTCGTCAACCTCTCCTTCTCCCTTGCTGGATCAAGAAGGAGGAGACGTCTCCCGTCCCGTACGTGTGTTGAACGCGGAGGTGCCGTCCGTTCGGCGCTTGGTCATCGGTGATTTGGATCACGTCGTGTTCGACTACATCATCACCGTTCTTTGAACACTTCCGTGCGCGATCTACAAAGGTATGTAGATGCATCCAATGACTCATTGCTAGATGAACTCCTAGATGATCTTGGTGAAACGAGTAGGAAATTTTTTGTTTTCTGCAATGTTCCCCAACAAGATCTAGGCAAGATAAACAAGTATATAAGTAAGCAAGCACAATATGATATAATTAAGTGCTAAGAGACAAGTAACCACAAGTAGAGAGTTAGGGTTAGGAATAATCGCAACTCCGGGAGACGAGGATGTATGCCGATGTTCACTTCCTTGGAGGGAAGCTACGTCACCGTTTGAGAGGTGGATGTTACCACGAAGGCACACCAACACCACGAAGGCTCACCCTATTCTCCCTTTGAGACAACACCACGGAGGCATTTCTCAACCACTAGTGGTAGACCTTGGGTGGTCTCCAAACCCTCACAAAATTTTATGGGGGTAATCACAATGGTCGATTCCTCTCTGAAAGACTCCTACCGCCTAGTAGTCTCCAACATCCAAGAGTAACAATAACATTGGGAAATGCTCAAGAACTTGCTCAAATCACGAATTCCTTTGGTGAGAAGAAAGGGAAGGATTGGATCTATCACTTGATTGGAGAACTTCTCTCAAATGTTCCCAAATCCCTTGGGGATCTAGGATTTGGTGTAGGGAGTCAAGAGAGGGAGTGAGATGTGTTCATAGTAAGCTCAAAGTGAATGGTCAACCTTATCCCGTGGGAAGGAGAAGGCTATATATAGTGATAGTGCAAAATAGACCATTGAGCCACTTAGTCCACAGGGGATGACGGACGTCCGGTGGGTACCGGATGACCGGTGACTCAGATTGGATCGGACGTCCGGCCGGGCGGCCGGTCGTCCGGTCGCTGGAACACCTACCGGGCTATAGAAGAGCCATGAGACACACAGCCAGCGGACGTTCGGAAGACGTCGGTCGACCGGTGACCGGACGTCCGGTGGAGCCGGAAAACCGCTAATAAGTATTCCGTTGGGGCTGTACCGGACATCCGGAAAGGAACGGTCGTCCGGTGACCAGTCGGCCGGTGGGACCGGACATCCACTAATATATATTCTGTGAAGATGCACAGGCCATCCGAGAAGAACCAGATGCCTGGTCGGCTGTGAGTAGCCGGACGTCCGTAGACAATCGGTCGTCCGGTGATAACTGACCCTACTAGCTTAGAATCATACCAGAATTTGTTTGTGCACCAGCTAGAGGAAGAATTTGAGATGACAAAGAGATGATGTGTGAGGATATTTTGTTGGTTTAAGCAAGTTCTTTCATGAAGTCCAATGATCCCCTCTTAATAGTGTGGGATCCCTATACTCAAGAACAAACCGAAAAGCCTTTGTCTTGTATCTCTGCTCTTGAGTGATTTTTTTGTCTGTAGTCATGATCCACACATGGCCCTTGAGACATAATCCTGAGATATACTTGATAAACATGATTAGTCCCAAAATGCATGTTGTCATCAACATCAAAATACGATTAAGGGCATGATTGCACTTTTAACCACCCGTTGCATTGGTAAGAACAAGTAAGAATTTGATACTAAGCTTGGGTGTGAACGATTTTTCTCCACCACGCCCTACTAGTTGATAGGGATACGACATTGTGTTTTTCTATCTTTCTCTAACAATGGCACAGGATAAACCCACACTTGAGGGCCTCACTGCGGATGTGAAAGTCACCAACAAGCATCTCGCCCAACTTGAGGGTGCTCGGATTGTGGCTGAAGAGAGGCTCAAGTCCATCGAGGATGCACAAGGTGTTGCGAACACACATCTACAAGAAGTCTTGTCACATCTGGATGAGTTGCGGACTGCACCTCCCGTCAACAACAACGTTGATCCTCACAATTCCACGGGTGTTGCCGCTACTTCGCAAGCTCAATGTGTGCCCATTGGTCATCCACAACACCCAGCTACTGCCACTGATGCTGCAACCATTCCTCCCCGTGTCGCCGAGCAACATGGGAACAACTATGAGGATTCTTCTGGTGACACCAAGGACGACCACCACAATGACCGTGCTCATCGACAACTACGTTTCAACCGTCAAGGTATGGCACATGGTCCACATAGGTATGATGTTAGAGATTATGACCACTCTAGTGCTAAAACGAAATTTACTATGTCTGCTTTCAATGGTAAGTATAATCCAGATGTTTATCTTGATTGGGAACTTTCAGTTGAATAAAAAATTTGCATGTCATGATACTCCTAAGAACCAAAGAGTTAGGGCAGCCACTAGTGAATTTACAAACTTTGCTTCTATTTGGTGGAGTGAGTATTGACGTGTTAATGTGAACAATATACCTGCTACTTGGGGTGCTTTAAAACGAGTTATGCGACAACGTTATGTTCCTTCATATTATGCTCGTGATAAACTAAATGAATTGCAACGTTTACAACAAGGTAGTAGTTCTGTAGAGGATTATTATCAAGAATTGCAAACTGGCCTAATGCAATGTGGATTAGTTGAAACCGAAGATGCTATGATGGCTAGATTATAGGTGGTTTGGATCGGGATATTCGGGATATCTTGGACTATAAGGAGTAAAATTCTATTACTCGTTTGTTTCATTTCACTTGCAAAGCTGAAAGGGAAGTATAGGGACGACACAACAAGGGATGAGGTAATTTTTCTACAGGTCGTCGCTCATCATGGACACCCTCTCCTACTGTTTTGTCCACTACCGAGGCAACACCACCTATGGTGAACAATGATTGATAGTAGAGCAATTTGCTATCTCCGGTCATATGATTGGTACATCCACTATCAATCACCCATTTTAATCCACCGGAGAAGGTAACCTATACACAATTATGACTTCGTTAAAGGCACCAATTTTGCAATGGGGCCTCTCAAGTTAGTCACAAGGGTCTTAAGGACCCAAATAGCATAAAACTGGAATGCATTTCGAGGACCAACAAACTTTGCATAAACTTCTCCATCCTTAGTCTTATGAAGTACATAGGATGGAGGCATGAACTCTTTTGGCTTGTTGAGAGTGGGCATGCCCCTTGTGGACTTCCCACTAACAACCTTACCTTTCTCCTTGTGCCCTTCTCGCACAAAAGTTTCTTTTAGAGGGGTGGTGCACTTTTGTGAGGATGTCTTCTTCTTGCTTGTGCTTGGGTCAAACCTGAGTCCTTCTTTGGCAAACACCTCATTGTGTTGGGTCAATACCTCATTAAGGTTATTTTGCCCTTGAGCACATGTCATGAGACCTTTCTCGATTTGAGCCTTGAGAAAGCGATTCTCATCAAGAATAGATGCTAGATCACTACTAGAGTTAGTAGTACAAGCATCAACATTGGTAATAGGAGAAGAGTAAGCCTTGGCTAGAGTTTCAAGAGAAGTAAGCTTGAGCGTCTCAAAACTCTTTATAAGAATGGTGAGTTCTTCTTCCTTAGTCTTGAGGGGCACGGATAGGAGCTCACAATCCTTAGAGAGAGAAGCATTAGACTTCACAAGCTTACTTTTATCATTCATCAACTCTTCGCAAGAGTCAATAGAATTTTACAAGGAGGCAAGCTCTTTAGTATGAACATCAATGTTTGCACCAATTTTCAAGCATAGTTCATCATTTCGTGCTTCCTCATATTGGACTTTCCACTGAAGGATTTCATATTTTTCCTTCTCCTCGGTGATGAGGGTTTCGAGTTCCTTAATGGTGATGGTGTGCTTACTCACCATCTCCATAAGCATACGAAACATAGTGAGCTTCTTTCCTTTGAGGGAGCACATGAACTTATTTAGTTTAGCAAGCATAGGATCATCTATATCATCATCCTCATAACTATCCTTCGCATCAAGATACTCATCACTAGAAGTAGGAGGAGTGAAGTGGAGGGTTTGATCATGGGGTCACCTTGACCTTGTCAGGAGAGCTTTGGTCCTTTCCATCTTCAATCATGGCCTTTGCCGTTAGGCACTTGTGAGCGTTGCCCTTGTAGTCCTTCATATATTTGTAGGTGACAACATCACCACTCTTGTTGACTAGCCTCAACGTGTTTTGAGAATCTTGAGAAACTCTGGCAACACCACTAACATCATCTGGATCGGATTCTTCATGTGCAACCATTGCTTTCCCATCCCTCTTTTGAGCTTGGAGTTCAAAGGATTTGGCAACTTCTTCTTGGGAAAGGTCTTGGGAAACCTTGGTTTATCTTCTCTCTTCTCATAAGGGCTCTTGTTGGAGAAGTGGTTGGTTTCTTCATAGTTGTAGCATTTTCTCACTTTCTTCTTCTAGAATCTTCCCTTGAATTTTCCCGCGCTAAACTTCTTGACAAAGAGAGCAATGTCTTCATATGACGGGCTCTCATCTGAGTCAACCTCATCACCATCCTCCTCCTCATCATCATCTTCTTCTTCACTTTGCTCTTCTTCCATACATGCTTAGCCTTCAATGCAAGATTGATCTTTGATGTTGAGGTACCATGCATGGAAAGATGTTTCATAGCATTTGCCTTTGACTCTTCAAATAATTGGAAGGTGGATATGATGTCATCCGGAGTCATTTCCTTAAATCAATGGTGTTGTATTATGTCCCACACCATTTGATGATGATACAGAGCAAGAGCATGAAGCAACTTATCCACGAGAAATCGCTTAGTCAAGTTGAATCCATCTTGTGTCTTATCACATTCACATGACTCAATGTCGACGGTGAGAGTCATGAGACGCTCAAGAAGTTGCTTGGGAGATTCACCTTTCTCCATACAAAGGTCTTGCAATTGACCCTTGGCAATTTCATATTGAGCAAGCTGGAGAGTGGAGGTACCGGTCCTGGTTCTCACAATGCTATCCCATAATTCCTTGGCACTTGTGATATGTATGCATGGTCTCTTTTGCTTGTCAGTCATACCTCTTCTTATGCACATGGTTGCTGTGCCGTTGAGATTCTTTTCATATACCTCTCTTGGTGTAGGATTCTTCAGATCAACAGCTTGGTAGCCATACTCCAAGATCTCCAACATCTCATCATTTCCATATCGGAGATGGTCCTGCAAAGCAACTCTCCACAAAGCAAAATCGGCAGTTTCATCATTTAAAGGAGGTTTGCCTTGAGGGTTATACTTGGGTTTCTCTATTTTAGGTCTTGCATAAAGCCAAGGAACACTGGAGTGTTCATTGCTAGGAGGTTGTTGGCCAAGTGAAGGAGTAGGCACAACTGGCCTTAAGGCCGCATCACGAGAAGGTAGTGCAAGCATCGAGATTAGCGTGGCTATCCTCATTTGGACCAAGGCCTCAAGAGATGCATCATGCTCCTCCTTTTGCTTAGCAAGAGCTCGTTCCAGATCCTCTAAAGTGAAGGACTTGGCTTCCGTGGAAGCCGCGCCCGTATTCTTTGGATCTGCAACAAGGGGGGTCCCATCGGGGTACTTCTCACTCTAGGGCGGTTAAGCCACAAGAATAGAGCCCGAGGCTCGGATACCAATTGAAAGGATCGAGATGGACCTAGAGGGTGGGGGTGAATAGGTACAATTACAAATTTTAATTGTTACTTAGAAATTTCAGGCAACAATGCAGAATATGAAAGTGAGCCTAACAATTGCAAGTCTGATGCTAAGATCTAGGCAAGATAAACAAGTATATAAGTAAGCAAGCACAATATGATATAAGTAAGTGCTAAGAGACAAGTAACCACAAGTAGATACTTAGGGTTAGGAATAACCGCAACTCCGGGAGACGAGGATGTATGCCGATGTTCACTTCCTTGGAGGGAAGCTACGTCACCGTTAGAGAGGTGGATGTTACCACGAAGGCACATCAATGCCATGAAGGCTCACCCTATTCTCCCTTTGAGACAACACCACGGAGGCATTTCTCAACCACTAGTGGTAGACCTTGGGGTGGTCTCCAAACCCTCACAAACTTTTCCGGGGATAATCACAATGGTCGATTCCTCTCCGGAAGACTCCTACCGCCTAGGAGTCTCCAACCTCCAAGAGTAACAAGAACATTGGGAAATGCTCAAGAACTTGCTCAAATCATGAATTCCTTTGGTGAGAAGAAAGGGAAGGAGTGGATCTATCACTTGATTGGAGAACTTCTCTCAAATGTTCCCAAATCCCTTGGGGATCTAGGATTTGCTGTAGGGAGTCAAGAGATGGAGTGAGATGTGTTCTTAGTAAGCTCAAAGTGAATGGTCAACCTTATCCTGTGGGAGGGAGAAGGCTATATATAGTGATAGTGCAAAATAGACCATTGAGCCACTTAGTGCACAGGGGCTGACGGACGTCCAGTGGGTACCGGACGACCGGTGACTCAGATTGGACCGGACGTTCGGCCGGGCGGTCGGTCATCCCGTCGCTGGAACACCTACTAGGCTACAGAAGAGGCATGAGACACACAGATAGTGGACGTTCGGAAGACGTTGGTCGACCGGTGACCGAACATCCGGTGGAGCCAGAAAACCGCTAATAAGTATTCTATTGGGACTATACCGGACATCCGGAAAGGAACGTTCGTCCGGTGACCAGTCGACCGATGGGACCAGACATCTGCTAATATATATTCTGTGAAGATGCACCGTCCATCCAAGAAGAACCGGATGCCCGGTCGGCTGTGAGTGGCCGGACGTCTGTAGACAATCGGTCGTCCGGTGATAACTGACCCTACTAGCTTGGAATCATACCAGAATTTGTGCACCAGCTAGAGGAAGAATTTGAGATGACACATAGATGATGTGTGAGGATATTTTGTGGGTTTAAGCAAGTTCTTTCACGAAGTCCAATGATCCCCTCTTAATAGTGTGGGATCCCTATACTCAAGAACAAACCAAAAAGTCTTTGTCTTGTATCTCTGCTCTTGAGTGATGTTTTTTTTGTCTATAGTCATGATCCACACACGGCCCTTGAGACATAATCCTGAGATATACTTGATAAACATGATTACTCCCAAAATGCATGTTGTCATCAACATCAAAATACGATTAAGGGCATGATTGCACTTTTAACCACCCGTTGCATTGGTAAGAACAAGTAAGAATTTGATACTAAGCTTGGGTGTGAGCGATTTTTCTCCACCAAGCCCTACTAGTTGATAGGGGTTTGACAATGTGTTTTACTATATTTCGCTAACAATGGAACATGATAAACCCACACTTGAGGGCCTCACTGCGGATGTGAAAGTCACCAACGAGCGTCTCGCCCAACTTGAGGGTGCTTCGATTGTGGCTGAAGAGAGGCTCAAGTCCATCGAGAATGCACAAGGTGTTGCGAACACACATCTACAAGAAGTCTTGTCACGTCTGGATGAGTTGCGGACTGCACCTCCCTTCAACAACAACGTTGTTCCTCACAATTCCACGGGTGTTGCCGCTACTTCGCGAGCTCGACGTGTGCCCATTGGTCATCCACAACACCCAGCTACTGCCACTGATGCTGCAACCATTCCTCCCGTGTCGCCGAGCAACATGGGAACAACTATGAGGATTCTTCTGGTGACACCGAGGACGACTGTCGTGGTTCTAACTCTGACAGTGATGTAGGGGGGTATGTATGGAGAGGCTAGATCTTAGCTATGGAGGAGTGGTAAGCACACGAGGATTACGAGTTCAGGCCCTTCTCGGAGGAAGTAACAGCCCTACATCTCGGTGCCCGGAGGCGGTCGACTGAATTATGTGTGTATGAATAACAGGGGTGCCAACCCTTGATATTGAGGAGGGGGGTGGCTTATATAGAGTTCGCCAGGCCCCTCCAGCCCTCAGTAATGCAAGGTTTAAAGTACATTAAGACCGGGGGTTACTGGTAACGCCCCTAATAAAGTGCTATGATGACCATAAAAGCTACTTAATGACCGACCATTTGCGTGCAGGGTGACTTTAGATCTCCTGGCAGTCGAGTGGTTGGAATTTGGTCGAATGATTGCTTCGTGGTCGAGTGTCTTGATTCTGTTGAGTGGGATACCTCCAAGTCGATTGAAAGGTGACTTCTTCTAGGGATGTCCTTGGGTAGGGTACTTAGGACAGGTCCATGCCCCTATCCTAGGTACATAGCTTCATCATTAGCCCCCGAATGGATCGAGGTTCGAGTGGGGAAGGAGTTGGGGATCTTTCCGACTGGTTCTTCATGTTATATGAACGTCTTGTTTTGGATCAATTGTCACGGATGACGTCGTCAACTTCTTTCAGTCACCTTGATCCATTCTTGGCCTCTTGTCGAGTGAATTTCTTTACTTGTGAAGTTCCGAGTGACGGTGTGAAAGGGATCTTCTGTTTGACGAGTTGTTCTGCGGCCCGCGGATTTTGCGGGATTTGAATTTCGGGAAGCGCGCGGGATGGGGGCGGCCGCAGTAATCGGATGGGATAGGACGAAAGCTCCTGCGCCACCTTTTTCGCCACGTACCGCGCGCGCACCTGTTGCGGGATTTGACGGGATTGCCTGGGCCTACCAGTCAGCCACTCGGAAGCGACCTCTTATAAGCTGCCGGCTCGGGACCCCCGAACAGTGCGCCTTCACTTTTCCCCCTTCCTTCACAAGATCCTCCGCCACCTCCGCTCCCACCTTGGTGCCATAGGTCTGTTCGAGCTTCGCCGGCGACGATGGTGAAGGAGAAGACGTCGGCTCTGGAGCGCGCGAAGAAGGCGGCGGTGCAGGGGAAGGGGAAGAAGTCCGCTCGGGGCGGATCTTCCTCGAGGACTGCTCTGCCCAAGGATTGGATCCAGGGCGACTGGATGCCGTCGGTGATTCGGCAGGATGATCTCGATGATCTGGTCGAGGGGGGATTCATTCCCCACGAATCTGCGCGCCTCCCGGGGAAAGAAGTCGAACCCCAGCCTCTTGATGGTGAGTGCGTCCTCCTCGCCACCCATATCGATCGTGGATTCTCTCTGCCTCCTCATCCTTTTTTTCGGAGCTTCTTGAACTTCTTCGGAGCGCAGCTCCATCACTTTACTCCCAATTCTATTGTGTATCTTGCTGCTTTTGTTTCCTTGTGTGAAAACTTCTTGGGTTGCCGCCCCCATTGAGGACTCTTCAAGCACATCTTCACTTGCCGCTCTCAGTCGGTCAAGAAGGCCAAGTCGAGTGACGAATGGACGCAGGTGATCCAGCTGTGCGGGGGCCTGGCGATCCAGATGAGGGGAAAAAGTTCCTTTCCGTCTATCACTTTTCCCGAGTCAGTCCGTGGGTGGCAGTCGACTTGGTTTTACTATAAAGACCAGGTGACCCCAGGACAGTCGACTAGGCTTCCCCCTTTTTCTCTGAATCGAGCACAAAAACCTGCCTCTCTGAAAGTGACGCCGGAGGAAAAGGCGCAAGTCAAGGTGCTGGTCGGTCGAGTGGTTCAGCTTGTCCACGAGGGTGTGACTGGCATGGACTTGTTGGAAGTCTTCCTTCGGAGGCGCATCCAACCGCTTCAGGCTCGTGACCACCCGATGTGGCTGTACTCGGGTCTCGAAGACACCACTCAGATTCACCCAGAGGAGGTCACTGACGAGATGTTGGAAGGGTGGCTGTCTAGTATCACAGGGAACAAGGACAACCCCCGAGGAGCCAGGAGGATTCCTCCACTCGACCAAACATACGAAGTGGACAAGGTCTGACCTTGCGTTTCCTACTGTGATCTTGCTTTCTTTATTTGTTCTTTTTGGATCAGTCGATTGACTTTTGTCTCATTTGTTGTCCTCTAGGCCACTACTGAGATGTACTCGACACCCAATGGAGCACAGGAGCAGGCCGAGGAAGGAGAGGCGAGCGGAGGCAAAAGTGGAGACGAGGGAGAAGAGTGGGAATCTGATGGCGAAGGAGAGGGGGATGACGACGACGACTCCAGTGAAGAGGAGGAGGAAGAAGTCGAACCTCCCCACTCGGAACGGTGATCCAAGCTTACACACGACCCTGCGCGGGAACGTGGTAAGGCGACTGTCCCTGTTGGGCAGTCGTCGAAGTGCCCTCGGACCTCATCTCCAGCGCCGACAGAAAAAGCTCCCAAGCACCCACACGCGACGCCGTCCAAGCCGCCCAAGGCTCTGCCCAAGATGAAGATGACTGTCCCCACCATTTCTGGGTAATAGTAGAATTTGTTTTCCTTTGTCGAACGTGACGGACTCTTGGTCGACTCATTGAATAAGCTGACTGACTTTCGAAATTTGCAGTGCTGCCACCTCGGAGATCTCCGCCAAGGAAGATGATCAAGAGATGGAAGACGCTGTTACCTCCAACCCCGGTACGATTACTGATGCTCTGCTTTTAGTCGACTGACGATTTCTTATAATTCCGGTCGATTGGATTTTTCTTGTAGCTCCTCCTCATGTCATTGACCTCCCTGATGATGACGACGAAGTGCCACTGAGGGCGCGAAGGAACAGGAGGGCGCCGGCTGGCAAGACCCCACAAACTACTCCGGCGCCTGAGGCCGCAGTCCGGGAGGGTGGTGATACCAGTCGGGTTTCTGTGACCTTCGCTGAACCTCTGACGAATGTCCGGCCTTCGACGTCGACTGCAAATCCTCCTTCGCTTTTTGCCACACACCACGTCCCTGAGGACCAAGTGGGTGCCGCTAAAGAGGCTATACGCTAGGCGGGGATCATGATGGAGCAAGTGAAGGTGGTTCGGGAAGCCAGCCAAGCAGCTTATGACGCGAGCTCAGCTCTTCAGAGCAACGTCCAGGTCAGTCGATTCACCGCTTGTTCTGTTAGGATATGCTATCTGAAGAATCTCTTTTCTGAAGATCTTTATATCTGTACGCCCACTGGGTGTGTCTATTAATCTTTTTGATGAGTGGGGGCACGCTAAGTGCACCCACTGGGTGTAGTCTCCGAGACTATGGTGGACTGCTGGCAGTTGACTGTAGTCTTTATATTGTGTTGCTTTAGCTGAACTTCTTCACTTGGTCTGGTCAGGCCATGTCGAATGGAACTGTACACGGTCGGCTACGGGCAGTCGATTTTTTTTGGTCGAACCAGTGGGGGCACGCTGAGTGCACCCACTGGGTGTAGTCCCCGAGACTACTGTCGAATGTTTTTGATTCGGCTGTAGTCTTAGAAATGCCATCATTGTCTCTTGGTTACTCGGAAGCAACTTATCTTGGATGTCTATCGACTGATTTTTTGCAGAAATCCTGCGAACTTGTGGCTCGCTACACTGAGTTGGAGAACAAATAGATCCAGCTGAACCTTGACTTGAAGCTTGCTCAGGAGAACTTGCAGAAGGCGAGGGACGAAGCGAAGGTATGGCTGGTGAGCTTTTGTCAACTGTCCTTTCTTTCTGGCCGTCCTCGATGTTGATCTCACTTGCTGTTTCGCAGACAAAATGGAGGAGGCTCTGAAGAAGAAGGATCAAGACCTTGCCGAAGCGCAGAAGGAGGCCCTGAACAAAACGAAGCTTGCTGAAGAAAAACTAGCTTCAGTCGGTACTCTTGAAAAGGAAAACTCCAGGCTGAAAACTGCTCTCGACGCGGCTAATCGAGAGGTCAGCCGTCTGAAGAATGGCAATATAGCTCTGAATGACAAGGCAAGTGAACTGGCGGGGAAGAGGAACGATCTGGAGGCTTATCTCGGTGGACTCGCCAAGAAGCTGTTCATCATGCTCGAGGGTAATTACTCCGGCCCGACTGACTTGCAGTTACCAAATCTGCGTAGAGCCACTGACTTATCCTTGAATTGTGTTTACAGAATTCTGCCAGAACTTCGAAGAGGAGACCAGTCGAGTGGAGACAGACTTGGACCCCATCAATTCTCTAGTGAAGGACGAGGCTGCTATGAACGTGCTTCGACTGGAATCTCGTATTGCCGGCGTTGTTGACTATCTTGCTCGGTTGAAGGTTGCGATGTCACGGATCGACACATCGCTCTGGCCTAGGACAACGCTTCAGAATGACCTCGAGTCCCTAATGACTCGACTGAATGAAGTCCCAGGTTGAGTGGCGGAATGGAAGAAATCTTCTGCTAGATGTGGCGCTGACATCGCTCTGTCTCTGGTCCGTGTCCACTGCAAGGAGGCATGAGAAGAAAAGTTGGCCGCCATCCAAGTTGCCAATACCAGGAAGCACAACTTTCAAGACTTCATGGAGACTTTCATTGCTGCTGCCACTCGCATTGTAGACGGGATCGACTTGGACGAGTTCGTCGCCCCTTCCAGTCCTCTGCATGAGGAATAAAAACTTTTATGCTTCACTTTAAATTTGCCTCGGAATGCCGAGTGGATTTTGTAACCGTTAAACTCTGTCGAGATGGAGGCTCGAGTACTTTGATCTGCGGTCTAGAACCTTTGGATCTTATCTGAACTTGATTTATTGTTGAATATCTTCATGAATTATCTGTCGAGTGGAACTTGTTCTTCACTCGAAATAACTTTGTATTTGTGGTGCAACTCCAAAGGAGAAGGTAGCAGTCGATTTGCACCTCGTCGTCCTTGCGGATTGGGATGTGTTCCGTACTTAGGCGAGCACTGGGCTGCAGCTAAGCCTCCGAGTGGAAGGTCTGCTCTCCACTCGGTAGGATTTTAAAAACTTAGGCGAGTACTGGACTGCAGCTAAGCCCCCGAGTGGGAGGTCTGCTCTCCACTCGGTAGGATTTTTTCAAACTTAGGCGAGTACTGGACTGCAGCTAAGCCCCCGAGTGGGAGGTCTGCTCTCCACTCGGTAGGATTTTTTCAAAATTAGGCGAGTACTGGGCTGCAGCTAAGCCTCCGAGTGGGAGGTTTGCTCTCCACTCGGTAGGATTTTTAAACACTTAGGCGAGCACTGGGCTGCAGCTAAGCCTCCGAGTGGGAGTCTGGCTCACCACTCGGTAGGATTTTTAAACACTTAGGCGAGCACTGGGCTGCAGCTAAGCCTCCGAGTGGGAGTCTGGCTCACCACTCGGTAGGATTTTTAAACACTTAGGCGAGTACTGGACTGCAGCTAAGCCCCCGAGTGGGAGGTCTGCTCTCCACTCGGTAGGATTTTTTCAAACTTAGGCGAGTACTGGACTGCAGCTAAGCCCCCGAGTGGGAGGTCTGCTCTCCACTCGGCACTCGGTAGGATTTTTAAACTTAGGCGAGTACTGGACTGCAGCTAAGCCCCCGAGTGGGAGGTCTGCTCTCCACTCGGTAGGATTTTTTCAAACTTAGGCGAGTACTGGACTGCAGCTAAGCCCCCGAGTGGGAGGTCTCTCCACTCGGTAGGATTTTTCAAACTTAGGCGAGTACTGGACTGCAGCTAAGCCCCCGAGTGGGAGGTCTGCTCTCCACTCGGTAGGATTTTTTCAAACTTAGGCGAGTACTGGACTGCAGCTAAGCCCCCCGAGTGGGAGGTCTGCTCACCACTCGGTAGGATTTTTAAATACTTAGGTGAGCACTGGGCTGCAGCTAAGCCTCCGAGTGGGAGGTTTGCTCTCCACTCGGTAGGATTTTTAAACACTTAGGCGAGCACTGGGCTGCAGCTAAGCCTCCGAGTGGGAGGTCTGCTCACCACTCGGTAGGATTTTTAAACACTTAGGCGAGCACTGGGCTGCAGCTAAGCCTCCGAGTGGGAGGTTTGCTCTCCACTCGGTAGGATTTTTAAACACTTAGGCGAGCACTGGGCTGCAGCTAAGCCTCCGAGTGGGAGTCTGGCTCTCCACTCGGTAGGATTTTTAAACACTTAGGCGAGCACTGGGCTGCAGCTAAGCCTCCGAGTGGGAGTCTTGCTCACCACTCGGTAGGATTTTTAAACACTTAGGCGAGCATTGAGCTGCAGCTAAGCCTCCGAGTGGGAGTCTGGCTCACCACTCGAGACTCTTCACATTTCTGGCATGGAATCGACGCAAGTCTTGCTGATAAATGGTCGATCGGATCATAGCCATTTCTCTTTCTTCTTCCAGGAGGTCGACTGCGTCTTGCCGGGCTTGTTCTGCTTCATCTTCGGTATAAAGCTCGACTCGGGGTGCATTGTGAAGTAGATCACTCGGCAGAACTGCTTCTGCTCCGTAAACCAGAAAGAACGGAGTTCTTCCAGTCGATCGATTCGGGGTGGTCCTCAATCCCCACAGAACAGACGGAAGCTCGTCGACCCAAGCACCTGCTGCGTGCTTGAGATCACGCATCAGCCGAGGCTCTAGTCCTTTGAGAATTAGACCATTTGCCCTTTCTGCTTGTCCATTCGACTGGGGGTGGGCGACCGATGCGTAGTCGACTCGTGTGCCTTGAGAGGCGCAAAAAGCTCTGAACTTATCTGAATCAAAGTTTGACCCATTGTCGGTGATGATGCTATGCGGGACTCCATATCTGAATGTTAACTCTCTAACAAAACTGATAGCAGTGCAAGCATCAAGATTCTTGATAGGCTTAGCTTCAATCCATTTGGTAAACTTGTCGACTGCCACAAGCACATGTGTGAAACTGCTCCTGTCTGTTCTCAATGGGCCAACCATGTCCAGTCCCCAAACAGCGAAGGGCCAGACGAGTGGAATGGTCTTCAGGGCTGATGCAGGCTTGTGCGACATGTTGGAGTAGAACTGGCACCCTTCACACTTGTCGACTATCTCTTTTGCCATTTCATTCGCTCTTGGCCAGTAAAATCCTGCTCAGTATGCTTTAGCCAGAATGGTCCGAGAGGATGCATGATGACCACAGGTCCCCGAGTGGATATCATCAAGGATTATCTGACCTTCTTCTGGTGTTATACACTTCTGACTGACTCCAGTCGCGCTTTCTCTATACAACTGTCCCTTTATGACTGTAAAGGCCTTGGATCGACGGACGATCTGTCGAGCTTCTTCTTTGTCCTCCGGGAGTTCCTTTCTCACGATATACGCGATGTACGGTATCGTCCAGTCAGGGGTGATTGCCAAAACTTCCATGATTAGGTCGACCACTGCCGGAATTTCAACTTCAGTCGGATCTGTGGCACTCTTTGGCTGCGGGGCTTCATCTGTAAAAGGATCTTCTTGGACTGATGGCGAGTGGATGTGTTCCAAAAACACATTGCTGGGGATGGCTTCTCTCTTGGAGCCTATCTTTGCCAAATCATCAGCCGCTTGATTTTTCAGTCGGGAGATGTGATGAAGCTCTAACCCCTCGAATTTCTTCTCTAACTTTGTCACTGCATTGCAATAACCAGTCATAGCTGGACTTCTGACGTCCCATTCTTTCATCACCTGATTAACCACCAAATCTGAGTCGCCATAGACCATGAGGCGACGGACGCCGAGTGAAATGGCCATGCGCAACCCATACAAAAGTGCTTCATATTCTACTTCGTTATTGGAGGAATCGAAGTGAATCTGGAGAACATATCTGAGCTTATCTCCTCGGGGGGAAACCAATACTACCCCAGCACCGGAACCATTCAGCATCTTAGATCCATTGAAGAACATGGTCCAGTGCTCCGAGTGAACTTGAGTCGGAAGTTGTTGTTCGATCCACTCGGCGACGAAATCTGCAATTGCTTGGGACTTAATAGCTTTCTTTGCCTCAAACTTGATATCTAGGGCAAGAAGTTCAATCGCCCATTTGGCCACTCGACCAGTTGCATCTCTGTTGTGCAAAATCTCTGATATTGGAGCGTCGCTGACGACTGTAATGGAATGATCAGAGAAGTAATGTGCAACCTTCTTCGTGGTCATATAAATCCCATATACAAGCTTCTGGTAATGAGGATATCTTTGCTTTGAAGGAGTCAAAACTTCGGAAACATAATATACTGGGCGCTGAACTTTGAAGGCCTTTCCTTCTTCTTCCCGCTCGACCGTAAGTACTGTACTGACAACTTGTACTGTGGCTGCAATGTAAATCAGCAAAGGCTCCTTGCTGATTGGGGCAGCAAGCACCGGCTGGGTGGAGAGCAGAGCTTTGAGCTCTGTAAACGCAGCATCAGCTTCTGGAGTCCACTCGAACTTGTCGGACTTCTTCATCAGTCGGTAAAGAGGCAATGCATTTTCACCGAGGCGAGAGATGAATCGACTTAAAGCGGCCAAGCATCCTATAAGCTTCTGGACGTCATGCACACGCACAAGAAGTTTCATCCAGAGTATAGTACCAATTTTTTCAGGATTGGCATCGATTCCCCGTTCGGAAATGAGAAAACCGAGTAACTTCCCACCTGGAACTCCGAACGTGCACTTTGACGGATTGAGCTTGATATCATACCTCCTGAGGTTGGCAAAGGTTTCAGCAAGGTCAGTCAGCAGGTCGGAACCCTTCCGTGACTTGACCACAATATCATCCATGTATGCCTCCACATTCCGACTGATTTGAGTGAGCAAACATTTCTGAATCATCCTCATGAACGTGGCTCCGGCATTCTTGAGGCCGAACGGCATGGTGACATAACAGAAGCACCTGAATGGAGTGATGAAAGCTGTTTTGATCTCGTCGGGCCCGTACAGACGGATCTGATGGTACCCGGAATAGGCGTCTAGGAAAGACAAACGCTCACATCCCGCAGTCGAGTCGACTATCTGGTCGATGCGGGGGAGAGGAAAATGATCTTTCGGGCAGGCCCGATTGATATGCTTGAAATCAATGCACATGCGAAGTGACTTGTCCTTCTTGGGGACCATGACAACATTGGCGAGCCACTCGGAGTGGTAAATTTCTCGGATGAACTCCGCTACTAAGAGCCGAGCCACCTCCTTGCCAATGGCCTTCCTCTTCTGGACGGCGGACCGTCGAAGATGTTCTTTCACAGGTTTAAATTTTGGGTCGACTCGTAGATGGTGCTCAGCCAGCCCCCTGGGAACTCCAGGCATGTCAGCAGGCTTCCATGCGAAGATGTCCCAATTCTCACGGAGGAACTGGATGAGCGCTTCTTCCTATTTGGAGTCGACCGTCGTTGAGATGTGAGTCGGAGCAGTGTTTGGATCGGTCGGGTGAATGTGAACTGCCTTCGTTTCACCAGACGACTGAAAAGCTGATTCTGAAGCAGGCTTCTTAGCTCATAGCAACTCACTCGGATCTACAGTCTTCTGATACTCTTGCAGCTCGACCACCGCCATCTGAGCGTCAGCAATCTTTGAGCCTTTCTGAAAACACTCTTCTGCTTTCTTCCGATTGCCTGTAACAGTGATCACACCTTTGGGACCAGGCATCTTCAATTTGAGATACACATAACATGGTCGATCCATGAAGTGTGCATAAGCTGGCCTGCCCAAAATAGCGTGATAAGCACTTTGGAAATCCAAAACTTCGAATGTCAACTTTTCCTTGCGGTAATTCTTGGAATCACCGAAAACCACATCAAGAGCAATTTGGTCGAGTGACTCGGCTTTCTTCCCAGGAATGACTCCATGGAAACTCATGTTACTGGTGCTGAGCCTGGACATCGGAATGCCCATCCCTTTCAATGTTTCTGCATACAGTATGTTCAACTGCCTCCATCCATCAGGACTTTGGTCAGTCGAGTGCCTTCGACAACTGGGTTGACCACCAGAGCTTGCCTCCCAGGGGTGGCAATGTGCGTAGGGTGATCAGACTGGTCGAATGTGATGGCAGTCTAGGACCACTTCAGATAATTGGGTGTTGCCGGAGCAACCATATTTACCTCACGGTTAATAACCTTCAGTCGACTTTTGCTCTCAACATCAGCAAAAATCATCAGGGTGGAATTGACCTGGGGGTACCCATCGTCACTATCTTCCTTGTCCTCAACTTTGTCCGACTCCTTTTCCTTATCTTTGGACTGCTTGCCCTGAAACTGCTGGATCAGAAGCCGACACTGTCGAGTGGTATGCTTTGGGTAAATGAGTTTACCCTCTTCATCTTTCTTGGTGTGGATGTGACACGGTAGATCCAAAACATCATTTCCATCTTGGTCTTTAACTTTCTTGGGGTTCCAAGGTCCTTTGGGTTTTCCCTTAAATTTTCCCTGGGTTACAGCCAGGGCCTCCCCAGGAGCGGCTGGCTCGGCTTTCCGCTTCTGTTTCCGACTGGAATTTCCTCCGGTTTCCTGCGCGACTGCTTTATGCTTGCCACTCCGGAGTCGATCCTCATCTTCACCTTTAGCGTATTTGGTGGCAATCTCCATCATCCGATTCAGAGACATCTCTCCGGTTCGACCGAACTTCAGATTCAATTCTTTGTACTTAACGCCTTCTTTAAAGGCACAAACTGCTTGATGATCTGGTACATTTTCAACTGTGTGATGCAATGTGATCCACCTCTGGATGTAATCCCTCAGAGTTTCATTCGGTTTCTGCACGCAAGACCGCAATTCCATAAGGCCTACAGGTCGCTTGCATGTTCCTTCAAATGTGGTGACAAACACTCGAGAGAGATCCGCCCAAGTGTAAATGTTGCTGGGTGCTAACTGATTCAGCCACGCTCTGGCCGAGCCTTCTAACATGAGAGGCAGGTGCTTCATGGCTACCTCATCGTTCCCACCGCCAATCTGGACAACCACTTGGTAATCTTCGAGCCAAGTATCGGGCTTGGACTCACCGGTGAACTTACTAACTCCAGTCGCCAACCTGAAGTTGGGAGGAATTACAACGGCTCTAATGGCTCGACTGAAACACTCCGGCCCTGAAACATGTGCTCTGCTACTGGTAGGCGCATCTCTGTCGTGGCCTTCTCGATGAGCTCTATTCCTGTCGACCAAACCTTGAATGAGAATGGATCTCGCATCAAAGCCTGGTTCCCTGGGGTCGACTGGAATTCTCCGCCCAACACTATGAGGGCGTCTGTCAACCTGCTGTCGAGGCACATATGATCCACTCCTCGGGGGAGGGGTTGGCACTCGACGTCGATCATCACGATCGAATCGGTGATCATACTGCTCATTCCTTCTGTACTGATCACGCCGGTCTCCACGTCCCTCACGCCTCGGAGGCGATCTTGGGCTATGAGCCGACTGGACTGTATCCGCTGCAACAGATCGACTGTGGATCCTGTTCCGCAACTGAGAAACAGCGGAATTCTGGTCTCCCGCTGCCCGGAGCAACGCTCTGATTTGCAACAAGCCTCTGCCAGCCTCTGACTGGGAGGGCTGAATCAACTCTGCTATACGGGCCGCAACCGCCAAATTCTGAATCGGAGTACGATATACCTGCGGGGGTGGAAAGAGTTGACGTCGACTGGATTCTGGAGCCCGTTGACGCGCTCGCTCGTCAAGTATTCGCTGGAGATTCTCCAGTCGAGTGCGCTCGGCCAAGTTAGCCAAGCGCGCGTCCTCCAAGGCTCGGGCCTCGGGGGTTTCTCCAACGATAGGAGTGTGGAGTGCATCCATGTTCCGGCGGCGAAGCTCCTCCCGCTACAACGACGTGAGAGGCTCGGGGAGATACTCCTCGTGAGGACGCGACGGGTCGCCTCCATCTACGCCTCCGTCAGCGTGGGGGAAACCGGGAGGACTGTGTGGCCCATCGATCACCAGAACCTCTACAGCTGGGTCACTGCTGTCGCATTCGGATGCGGTCTCTGCGGAGCCAGTCGACAGGTCGAACAGGCTGTAGAGGGATTCGTCGGGCTCAATTGCCGCGACTTGTGGGGTGGCCGACTGGTGGGCCACCGCATGCCTCACCCACCTCTGAAGCCTCGACCGACCGGAGCGCTTGCGCCGGTGAGAAACAGGGCGGGGAGATGCCACAGGAGCCGACCGATACTGGGTCGACGGCTGCCGCAGGAGGACACCACGGACGCATGCGCGAAAGTGCGTCGCCCCGCGGACGGGGAGCGCGTCGACGTCGAGTGGAGCCTCCTGAAGCCAAGTGGAGCCTCCTGAAGCCAAGCTCCGCCCGAAACCATGATCAAGGAGATCGGAAAAAATCGCAACTTCTCAAACTAGGCGCTAAGACTCCTAGCCCCACGGTGGGCGCCAACTGTCGTGGTTCTAACTCTGACAGTGATGTAGGGGGGTATGTATGGAGAGGCTAGATCTTAGCTATGGAGGAGTTGTAAGCACACGAGGATTACGAGTTCAGGCCCTTCTCGGAGGAAGTAACAGCCCTATGTCTCGGTGCCCGGAGGCGGTCGACTGAATTATGTGTGTATGAATAACAGGGGTGCCAACCCTTGATACTGAGGAGGGGGTGGCTTATATAGAGTTCGCCAGGCCCCTCCAGCCCTCAGTAATGCAAGGTTTAAAGTACATTAAGACTGGGGGTTACTGGTAACGCCCCTAATAAAGTGCTATGATGACCATAAAAGCTACTTAATGACCGACCGTTTGCGTGCAGGGTGACTTTAGATCTCCTGGCAGTCAAGTGGTTGGAATTTGGTCGAGTGATTGCTTCGTGGTCGAGTGTCTTGAATCTGTCGAGTGGGATACCTCCAAATCGATTGAAAGGTGACTTCTTCTAGGGATGTCCTTGGGTAGGGTACTTAGGACAGGTCCATGCCCCTATCCTAGGTACATAGCTTCATCAACGACCACCACAATGACCGTGCTCATCGACAACTACGTTTCAACAGTCAAGGTATGGCACGTGGTCCACACAGGTATGATGTTAGAGATTACGACCACTCTAGTGCTACAATGAAATTTAATATGTCTTCTTTCAATGGTAAGTATAATCCAGATGTTTATCTTGATTGGGAACTTCCAATTGACAAAAAATTTGCATGTCATGATATTCCTGAGAACCAAAGAGTTAAGGCAGCCACTAGTGAATTTACAAACTTTGCTTCTGTTTGGTGGAGTGAGTATTGTCGTGTTAATGCGAACAATATACCTGCTACTTGGGGTGCTTTAAAATGAGCTATGCGACAACGTTATGTTCCTTCATATTATGCTCGTGATAAACTAAATGAATTGCAATGTTTACAACAAGGTAGTAGTTCTGTAGAGGATTATTATCAAGAATTGCAAACTGGCCTAATGCAATGTGGATTAGTTGAAACCGAAGATGCTATGATGGCTAGATTTTAGGTGGTTTGGATTGGGATATTCGTTATATCTTGGACTATAAGGAGTAAAATTCTATTACTCGTTTGTTTTATTTTGCTTGCAAAGCTGAAAGGGAAGTACAGGGACGACACAACAAGGGACGAGGTAATTTTTCTGCAGGCCGTTGCTCATCATGGACACCCTCTCCTACTATTTCGTCCACTACCGAGGCGACACCACCTATGTTGAACAATGATTGATGATAGAGCAATTTCCTATCTCCGGTCATATGATTGGTACGTCCAATATCAATCACCCATTTTAATCCACCGGAGAAGGCAACCTACACACAATTATGACTTGGTTAAAGGCACCAATTTTGCAATGGGGCCTCTCAAGTTATTCACAAGGGTCTTAGGGACCCAAATAGCATAAAACCGGAATGCATTTCGAGGACCAACAAACTTTGCATAAACTTCTCTATCCTTAGTCTTACGAAGTACATAGGATGGAGGCATGAACTCTTTTGGCTTGTTGAGAGTGGGCATGCCCCTTGTGGCCTTCCCACTAACAACCTTACCTTTCTCCGTGTGCCCTTCTCACACAAAAGTTTCTTTTAGAGGGGTGGTGCACTTTTGTGAGGACGTCTTCTTCTTTCTTGTTCTTGGGTCAAACCTGAGTCCCTCTTTGGCAAACACCTCATTGTGTTGGGTCAATACCTCATTAAGGTTATTTTGCCCTTGCGCACATGTCATGAGACCTTTCTCGATTTGAGCCTTGAGGAAGTGATTCTCATCAAGAATAGATGCTAGATCACTACTAGAGTTAGTAGTACAAGCATCAACAATGGTAATAGGAGAAGAGTAAGCCTTGCCTAGAGTTTCAAGAGAAGTAAGCTTGAGCATCTCAAAACTCTTTGTAAGAATGGTGAGTTCTTCTTCCTTAGTCTTGAGGGGCACGGATAGGAGCTCACAATCCTTAGAGAGAGAAGCATTATACTTCACAAGCTTACTTTTATCATTCATCAACTCGTCGCAAGAGTCAATAGCCTTTTTCAAGGAGGCAAGATCTTTAGTATGAACATCAATGTTTGCACCAATTTTCAAGCATAGTTCATCATTTCGTGCTTCCTCATATTGGACTTTCCACTCAAGGATTTCATATTTTTCCTTCTCCTCGGTGATGAGGGTTTCGAGTTCCTTAATGGTGATGGTGTGCTTACTCACCATCTCCATAAGCATACGAAACATAGTGAGCTTCTTTCCTTTGAGGGAGCACATGAACTTATTTAGTTTAGCAAGCATAGGATCATCTATATCATCATCCTCATAACTATCCTCCACATCAAGATACTCATCACTAGAAGTAGGAGGAGTGAAGTGGAGGGTTTGATCATGGGGTCACCTTGACCTTGTCAGGAGAGCTTTGGTCCTTTCCATCTTCAATCATGGCCTTTGCCGTTAGGCACTTGTGAGCGTTGCCCTTGTAGTCCTTCATATATTTGTAGGTGACAACATCACCACTCTTGTTGACTAGCCTCAACGTGTTTTGAGAATCTTGAGAAACTCCGGTAACACCACTAACATCATCTGGATCGGATTCTTCATGTGCAACCATTGCTTTCCCATCCCTCTTTTGAGCTTGGAGTTCAAAGGATTTGGCAACTTCTTCTTGGGAAAGGTCTTGGGAAACCTTGGTTTATCTTCTCTCTTCTCATAAGGGTTCTCGTTGGAGAAGTGGTTGGTTTCTTCATAGTTGTAGCATTTTCTCACTTTCTTCTTCTAGAATCTTCCCTTGAATTTTCCCGCGCTAAACTTCTTGACAAAGAGAGCAATGTCTTCATATGACGGGCTCTCATCTGAGTCAACCTCATCACCATCCTCCTCATCATCATCATCTTCTTCTTCACTTTGCTCTTCTTCGCATACATGCTTAGCCTTCAATGCAAGATTGATCTTTGATGTTGAGGTACCATGCATTGCAAGATGTTTCATAGCATTTGCCTTTGACTCTTCAAATAATTGGAAGGTGGATATGATATCATCCGGAGTCATTTCCTTAAATCCATGGTGTTGTATTATGTCCCACACCATTTGATGATGATACAGAGCAAGAGCATGAAGCAACTTATCCACGAGAAATCGCTTAGTCAAGTTGAATCCATCTTGTGTCTTATCACATTCACATGCCTCAATGTCAGCGGTGAGAGTCATGAGACGCTCAAGAAGTTGCTTGGGAGATTCACCTTTCTCCATACAAAAGTCTTGGAATTGACCCTTGGCAATTTCATATTGAGCAAGCCGGAGAGTGGAGGTACCGGTCCTGGTTCTCACAATGCTATCCCATAATTCCTTGGCACTTGTGATATGTATGCATGGTCTCTTTTGCTTGTCAGTCATACCTCTTCTTATGCACATGGTTGCTGTGCCGTTGAGATTCTTGTCATATACCTCTCTTGGTGTAGGATTCTTCAGATCAACAGCTTGGTAGCCATACTCCAAGATCTCCAACATCTCATCATTTCCATATCGGAGATGGTCCTGCAAAGCAACTCTCCACAAAGCAAAATCGGCAGTTTCATCATTTAAAGGGGGTTTGCCTTGAGGGTTATACTTGGGTTTCTCTATTTGAGGTCTTGCATAAAGCCAAGGAACACTGGAGTCTTCATTGCTAGGAGGTTGTTGGCCAAGTGAAGGAGTAGGCACAACTGGCCTTGAGGCCGCATCACGAGAAGGTAGTGCAAGCATCGAGGTTAGTGTGGCTATCCTCATTTGGACCAAGGCCTCAAGAGATGCATCATGCTCCTCCTTTTGATTAGCAAGAGCTCGTTTCCAGATCCTCTAAAGTGAAGGACTTGGCTTCCGTGGAAGCCGCGCTCGTATTCTTTGGATCTGCATCAAGGGGGGTCCCATCGGGGTTCTTCTCACTCTAGGGCAGTTAAACCACAAGAATAGAGCACGAGGCTCGGATACCAATTGAAAGGATCGAGATGGACCTAGAGGGTGGGGGTGAATAGGTACAATTACAAATTTTAAATGTTACTTAGCAATTTCAGGCAACAATGCGGAATATGAAAGTGAGCCTAACAATTGCAAGTGTGATGCTAAGATCTAGGCAAGATAAACAAGTAACACAAGTATATAAGTAAGCAAGCACAATATGATATAAGTAAGTACTAAGAGACAAGTAACCACAAGTAGAGAGTTAGGGTTAGGAATAACTGCAACTCCGGGAGACGAGGATGTATGCCGATGTTCACTTCCTTGGAGGGAAGCTACGTCACCATTAGAGAGGTGGATGTTACCACGAAGGCACACCAATGCCACGAAGGCTCACCCTATTCTCACTTTGAGACAACACCACTAAGGCGTTTCTCAACCACTAGTGGTAGACCTTGGGGTGGTCTCCAAACCCTCACAAACTTTTCCGGGGGTAATCACAATGGTCGATTCCTCTCCGAAAGACTCCTATCGCCTAGGAGTCTCCAACCTCCAAGAGTAACAAGAACATTGGGAAATGCTCAAGAACTTGCTCAAATCACGAATTCCTTTGGTGAGAAGAAAAGTAAGGAGTGGATCTATCACTTGATTGGAGAACTTCTCTCAAATGTTCCCAAATCCCTTGGGGATCTAGGATTTGGTGTAGGGAGTCAAGAGAGGGAGTGAGATGTGTTCTTAGTAAGCTCAAAGTGAATGGTCAACCTTATCCCGTGGGAGGGAGAAGGCTATATATAGTGATAGTGCAAAATAGACCGTTGAGCCACTTAGTGCATAGGGGCTGACGCACGTCCAGTGGGTACCGGATGAGCGGTGACTCAGATTTGACCGGACGTCCGGCCGGGCGGCCAGTCGTCCGGTCGATGGAACACCTACCAGGCTACAGAAGAGGCATGAGACACAAAGCCATCGGACGTTCGGAAGACGTCGGTCGACCGGTGACCGGACATCCGGTGGAGCCGAAAAACCGCTAATAAGTATTCTGTTGGGACTGTACGGGACATCCGGAAAGGAACGGTCCTCCGGTGACCAGTCGACCGGTGGGACCGGACATCCGTTAATATATATTCTATGAAGATGCACCGGCCATCCGAGAAGAACCGGATGCCCGGTCGGCTGTGAGTGGCCGGACGTCCGTAGACAATCGGTCGTCCGGTGATAACTGACCCTACTAGCTTAGAATCATACCACAATTTGTTTGTGCACCAGCTAGAGGAAGAATTTGAGATGACACAGAGATGATGTGTGAGGATATTTTGTTGGTTTAAGCAAGTTCTTTCACGAAGTCCAATGATCCCCTCTTAATAGTGTGGGATCCCTATACTCAAGAACAAACCGAAAAGTCTTTGTCTTGTATCTCTCCTCTTGAGTGATTTTTTTTGTCTGTAGTCATGATCCACACACGGCCCTTGAGACATAATCCTGAGATATACTTGATAAACATGATTAGTCCCAAAATGCATGTTGTCATCAACATCAAAATACGATTAAGGGCATGATTGCACTTTTAACCACCCGTTGCATTGGTAAGAACAAGTAAGAATTTGATACTAAGCTTGGGTGTGAGCGATTTTTCTCCACCACGCCCTACTAGTTGATAGGGATTCGACATTGTGTTTTTCTATATTTCACTAACAATGGCACATGATAAACCCACACTTGAGGGCCTCACTGCGGATGTGAAAGTCACCAACGAGCGTCTCGCCCAACTTGAGGGTGCTCGGATTGTGGCTGAAGAGAGGCTCAAGTCCATCGAGGATGCACAAGGTGTTGCGAACACACATCTACAAGAAGTCTTGTCACGTCTGGATGAGTTGCGGACTGCACCTCCCATTCAACAACAACGTTGTTCCTCACAATTCCATGGGTGTTGCCGCTACTTCGCGAGCTCAACGTGTGCCCATTGGTCATCCACAACACCCAGCTACTGCCACTGATGCTGCAACCATTCCTCCCCGTGTCGCCGAGCAACATGGGAACAACTATGAGGATTCTTCGGTGACATCGAGGACGACCACCACAATGACCGTGCTCATCGACAACTACGTTTCAACCGTCAAGGTATGGCACGTGGTCCACACAGGTATGATGTTTAGAGATTATGACCACTCTAGTGCTAAAATGAAATTTACTATGTCTGCTTTCAATGGTAAGTATAATCTAGATGTTTATCTTGATTGGGAACTTTCAGTTGAACAAAAAATTTGCATGTCATGATATTCCTGAGAACTAAAGAGTTAGGGCAGCCACTAGTGAATTTACAAACTTCGCTTCCATTTGGTGGAGTGAGTATTGCCGTGTTAAAGCAAACAATATACCTGCTACTTGGGGTGCTTTAAAACGAGTTATGCGACAATGTTATGTTCCTTCATATTATGCTGGTGATAAACTAAATGAATTGCAACGTTTACAACAAGGTAGTAGTTCTGTAGAGGATTATTATCAAGAATTGCAAACTGGCCTAATGCAATGTGGATTAGTTGAAACCGAAGATGCTATGATGGCTAGATTTTAGGTGGTTTGGATCGGGATATTCGGGATATCTTGGATTATAAGGAGTAAAATTCTATTACTCGTTTGTTTCATTTTGCTTGCAAAGCTGAAATGGAAGTATAGGGACGACACAACAAGGGTCAAGGTAATTTTTATGCAGGTCGTCGCTCATCATGGACACCCTCTCCTACTGTTTCGTCCACTACCGAGGCAACACCACCTATGCTGAACAATGGTGCACACCCATGTAGTTCAAAATCAGCTCCACAATCATCTGAGGCTTCGAAAGCAATGTCTCCAGCACCCACCACTTCATTTGGACGCACAAGGGACATGAAGTATCATATATGCAAAGGTGGCAGGCACTTGATGAAGGATTGCTCAAATAAACGTTCATTCATTGTGCGGGAAGATGGTGAGTATTCCTCTGCTAGTGATTTGGATGAAAATACACGTGCTATGCTTGCTGCTAATAATGTAGGTGACACTAAGGAGCATGACATGAAGGAGGTACATATTAATGCTGAGATGGCAGATAAATACCCAAGTCTTGTAACAATGCAAGTACTTAGTGCCCAGATGGGGCATACTGAGATGCCTCAATGCCATAATCTTTTTCAAACTAAGTTGTGAAAGGGCATTCTGTTCGTGCAATCATTGATGGTGGGAGCCGCAAAATTTGGTGAGTACAGAGATGGTACAGAAGCTTTGCCTCACAACTACGAGACACCCCATCCATATTATATCCAATGGTTCAACGACTATGATAAGTTGAAGGTAACACGTCGTGTGAGAGTACATTTTACACTTGGTTCATATCATGATTATATTGACTGTGATGTCATATCTATGCAAGCTTGTTCTTTATTGTTAGGTCGATCTTGGTAATATGATAATAGTGTTACTGATCATCATGGTAGAATAAATTCGTATACTCTTGTGTTTGAAGGAAAAACCATTACCTTGCTTCCTATGACCCCCCATGAAATAATACATAATGACAAAGCTAAATCAACGGATCATACTACGTATAGTATGCTTTCTATCAATACTGAAATTTATCCGTTAAGTGTTCCAACTTCTGATCTGGACGTACTGCGTTTTCAGATAGTTCATTTGCATTCCCATAATTCATATATAGAATTTTTGAGGGATAAAATTTATCATGATATTCATAATGGTGCTATTATAATTTTTTCACACCCTCATGAGCTAACGCCTTTGGGACTGCCTATATGTTGTATCTATTTTTGTGTTGCTCTATAATGTGTTCCAGATAAATGAAAACCGAGGACGGCTTTGTTTTCAAGAAAGGGAGGATGATGTGGGCATAGACACCATAGATACTATATTACACGAGACATTTTTCAGGTAATTTCCATTGATAATTCTATAATATTATATTATATTATTAGGGGCAAAAAATACTACACAATTTTATTTCCTTTATAGAATTATTGAAGGCATTTGTGAAATAAATATGAAGATGAGAGATTGTGTTGAAGATTACACGATGCATACACGTGCACACGTCCCTTCATATGCATGTTTTTTTTTAGGATCCTTCATATGCATGTTGGTACTCATATAATCAACCAAGGCCCTACGTCTGTACTGATTTTAAAAAAAAAGGAGGAGGCAGCCTTGTTTGCGTCAATCACACATGCGTGTGTACACGAGCCGGTGCAAAGGAGCCAGCGATACGATGATCAATTAGTGGGCCCGTACATCAAGTTGGGCCACGTCTTGTCAACCAAATCAGAAGTCGGTCTTTTCGAGCAGTCCGGCCTCTGTACGAGCCCTGCGTCTGCCCACCAAAAGGCGGTAGCCACTCTTTAATAAATAGCTAGTCTGGGTTAGGGTTTAGACTCGAGTTTTGTTTAGAAAAGTTTAGTCTTAACTACTTTTATTTGTCTTCACTCGTAGCGGCTAGTGCGACCGTCAAGACATCCTATCAAAACCCCATCTTGTGAGATTTATTTCATCTCGCATATTCGCAATTTTGAGATTGCTTGGCTATTATTTTCTTGCATGTTCTTCGATTTGCTTGCAGGAAAAATCCTTCGTGAATAGGTCAAACGTGCTGTTGGTTCGGTTGATAACACTGTGGAGTTGGTTCAGCGATTGCCGTGGATATCAGTCGTGTACGATTCTCCTATACGGTTGGTAGCCGGATCATGAGGGTCAAGTCCCACCCAAAAATCACAGTTATCTCTCTCATCGAAAGATCAGACCCAAGTTCACATCAATGAGGCACATTTTTTTTGTGTGCATATTTTGCTTTTAGTTGAAATTGTCCTCTCCGTGGTTGCTAGTCACGCTCCGCCCCTGCCCATGATGAATTCCTATATTGGTCGTACTTGATTCACACACTAGAGAAGAGGATACTATAAAGGTCCCTCCAAATCCAACAATTATGCAACATTTCTGTGTGTCCGGAAGATTGTGTGTTTGTGCAGATTCGCCGTGACATCAATATCTATATGAAACGCGCTTCATATCCTATATGACGATAGAAAATATGAAGACTTTGCTAAAATTGCTCTTAGGCATCTGGAAGATATATGAGGGAGAGCACAAACCTCTCCTGCTTCACCTATGGAACCATGAATGAAAGGACAAGACACAAGCTTCCATAAACCCACTAATGCAAACATGATTGGACGGAAGTTCATCCAAGGATACAAGAAAGAAAATCCCAAACACACAAAAATCTTGGGAGAATATCACACAGAAACCAATATTCAATGAAAACTTCGTGAAAACAATATTTTAAACTTTCGAAAAAATCTGAAAAAAATACGAGATGTTTAGATGATGATGTTTTATTGCCACACAAAATTTTAAATTGAAACACATTACGAAATGTGAGCTATGAAAAAGACAAATTCAGCCTTGAATAATGATATTACTGTTCAGCACTATTCATCGTTGATTTTGTCTTTTTCATAATTCACATCGCATAATGTGTTTTAACTTAAAATTTTGCGTGGCAATAAAACATCATCCTCTTAACATCCCATATTATTTTCAGATTTTTTTCAAAACTTCTAAACATCTATTTCTCGTGGTTTTCACCGAATGTTAGTTTTCGTACAATATTCTCCCTGAAAATCCTAAACATACTCTTAGAACATGCAAGGAGGACCCTAACTCTAGATAAAAATTACAATTAGGTCCAGAATACAACTAGTGTCGCCTCCCGTATCCATAGGGCTGGAATTCAAGCTGATTGGCTTGGTTTAACATAACAAGCTTAGATTCAAACTCGATTTGACTCGTGTAGCACACAAACTAGCTCGTTTAACTCGTTATATTTATAAATAACAAAATGTATGTATCATGTATGTAATTAATCTAAAAAATATTAGTAGACACATATTTTTCTTCACAATTATAACAATCAATAATTTACGTTAAATGACACTTGGTGCACACAAATCACAACAATATTGGTACTTACATCATATCTATTTCAGTTAACAAGGTAAACGAGTAGCTCGTCAGCTCGAGTCATTCAACTCAATCTGTTAACGAGCTCAAATTGAAACCCATCTCAACTCATTAGTCAACGAGTTCTGAGTCAAAGTGGAGCCGACTCACCGGCTACTCATAAGGGCATCTCCAATGGTTATAAGATAGTTGTTGGTAGATTTTGCCACATGAAATTTTTGATGATGTGTCATATAATAAATGAAGGAAGAGAGAAAAGTTGTATGTACATGAACCAACACCCTTTGCACAAGCTCCAATGTAGAATGCGAGAGCATATTATTTATTATTTCACATCCTATTGGGCAAACTACATACAACCCATTGAAGTTGTTGTATATTAAGATGTTGGTTGATGACATGACATATTTTACCAACAAACTAACATACAAACTGTTGGAGATGCCCTTAGCTCACCACTTTTATTTGCAGCCCTTCTTATCCATCCGGCATGTGGAGGAAACACGACCAGCCGCCGTGCGCGGTGACGTCCCCGCTGACGCCCGGCCCCTGGAGCACGCAGCTCGCTGGCTGCTCACGGCTCATCGTCACGGCCTATTTATGGATCCGCCGCCTGCCACCGGCCGCCGGCAGAACTCCCGCGACTATCAGGATCGGCCGGCTATACACCGTGAACTGCGCCACTAGACTAGGAAGAAAATGGGGTGGAAGGGCGTCCTGGGGTTCGACTACGGCGTCGTGCAGGCACCGCTCGGCCCCGACATCTCCGGCCCGGAGCTCGCCGCCGCCGTCGCCAACGCTGGCGCCATAGGCCTCCTCCGCCTTCCTGACTGGGTACCTCCACTTTCCTACCCTCTTTGCTACTATTTACATGCGCTCTGTCAGTCTTGGCTAATCCCTGGAGCCCCCTACCTGCCTGCAGTCGGCGCCGGACCACGTGAGGGAGCTGATACGGAGGACCAGGAGCCTGACCGAGAAGCCATTCGGGGCGGCCATCGTGCTGGCCTTCCCGCACGAGGAGAATCTGAGGGTCGTGCTGGAGGAGAAGCTCGCCGTGCTGCAGGTGTACTGGGGCGAGTTCCCCAAGGAGCGGGTCGACGAGGCCCACCGCGCCGGCGTCAAGGTCTTGCATCAGGTGAGAACTTTAGCTGAAGGACATTTCACCGGAATGGATAAAACCCGGCTGCGGCTTGTGCTTACTTAACACTTATTTTCTGAACTGTACTTAACACTTGTTGTGCCGTTCTTATTACCACTTTACTTGTCTGATTGCGTTTGCCTAGTCTATGTTCGTTCCAATTTCAGTAATTAACATTTGTGATGTCATTGTGGTACAAGACTGGACTCTTTCTTCCTACTCACACTCCTGACTAATAGTGCCCAACTAATTAGATAGAATTTGTTGGAGCAAAATCATTTTGCTCTTGACAGTTGTGAGAGTGCAAAGTCCGGTGGCCGTTAGCTAAGATATGGCTGCTTAACACCTTTGTTAATTAGTCAAAACTTGTGAATGGTATGTATCAAACTTGCTAAATCATTGGAGGGCGGTGGACGTTGACTGGTCATTATTCTGTATATGTCCAACTTCAAACAAGTGTTGTGTTCTTCAATGGTTTTGGTGCAAATGTAATGAACAACAATGGAATGGGCTTTTATGTATATAGACAGATGGAGACTTCCAACAGAATTTGGTCTCTCACAATGATATTTGGACTAAGAACAGAAGGGGCTAGAGTTTCTTATATGGACTCTGTCTCTGCAGCAAACCATGAAGTTATGAATATAGCTAATTAAATCATACTCCCTCCGATCCAAAATAAGTGTCGCAGTTTTGAATTGTGGTTAGTTCAAAACTGCAACACTTATTATGGATCAGAGGTAGTATTTTCAGCCTTTCCAACAAAGAAATCAGAGCTTTCTACTATCAGTGCACACTTGCAGCTATTCTAACAAGTACATTTAAAATTCATAAGCTTCTTTTGGAGGCCTAGTAAGAAACTACAGTACTGTTATGTCAAGTTTTAGAATGTGATCCTTTTCATAAAAGAAATACTTCTTATAGGTAGTGAACATAAAGTTGAGTTTATAGGAAAATGCTCATTACTCATTTCTCTCCAATTTCCTAGGACTGCTGGGATCATGGGGTGATTTGTAATATTGATGAACAACTAGGACTAGCATCTGATGTAGACTATTCAGGTTTCAATGAACTCCTTGTTGGTGCGAAGAAATTCACAATAAGTGGCAATGCATGACCTGTAGTCAAGGCTTTGGTGTTCTATGATGATGATATGAGCATGTAAGTCCTTGCACTTGTTCTGTTGATTATGCACATTTAGATTTATTTTTTCCTTTGTGACTTGAACAGGTTGGTAACCTTGAGGAGGCAGCAAAAGCTAAGGAAGCTGGTGTAGATGGAATTATCGTTCAAGGCCGTGAAGCAGGGGGGCATGTGATTGGTCAAGTAAAGTCACTACACACTGTTTCCATCTTGTTTGTGCTTCAATATTTTAAAATGCTGTTAGGCAGTTTACCAAGAAGCAAGCACGCATGCAATAAGAATCTACACAATGTGCCCGTGATATAGTCCAGACTACTGATTTAGCTTAAGGCCCCTTTTGTAGTGTCATCTTTGGAAGCATGACACATCTTGCAAGTCTGTTTCTATTTAATTGTCTTCATGGGCTTTTATCTCAAACAGCTTTTCTTCTTTGAATAAAAAGGAGGGTCTGCTACCATTGCTGCCGAGAGTAGTAGATCTAGTTTCGGATAGTACTATTTCAGTTATCGCCGCTGGTGGAATTGTAGATGGCCGTGGCTACGCTGCTGCATTGGCACTTGGTGCTCATGGTGTTTGCTTAGGAACTAGGTACTTGCTCAGTCTTGCCTTTTTATGATTATGTCAAGCAAAGCTTTTCTTTATACTTATGCATGTTCTGGTTTCTGCATTATGAAATTCCTTAATATTCAGGTTTGTAGCCACCGAGGAAAGCTTTGCGCATCCGCTGTATAAGAAAAAGCTAATTGAGATGAATTGCACGGACTATACAACTGTGTTCGGGCGTGCTAGATGGCCTGGTGCTCCACAACGTGTCCTGAAGACACCTTTCTATGTTGAGTGGAAGAATCTTCCAGATCATGAAACAGAGGAAAATCAGCCTATTATAGGTCATTCTATCATCCATGGTGTGGTATGTATTAGTTTTTTTTTTATTTACACCCTCATTCTGCATTTAGAAGTTGAAACCATCTGTGGTATGACCTTTTCTGGTTTTCTTATTTTGACCAGTAATGTACAGTACTTTACTCCTAAAAGTCTTACCCCGGCACAGTATATAGGCACAGTGATGAGTGAATGTGCTTTATCAGAACTTGGTTGGCTAACTTCAGTTCTCAGGCATCTAATTTGGGGAAGTTTACTTCCCAGTGAGAAACATGAGTCTTCAAGCTGTACCTTTGAAACTGTTTGTCAATTTAGACATGTCAGCTAACTTTAGGAGCTCTTGGACACGGGAAAGGCTGCCCAGTCCAATGTAGGGCCAAACAAGCCCCACAACTGAACCTAGCTACTTTGCAAGTTATAGCTCAAGCGATCAAATTTTAAATGGCAATGCCAGCTCAGAATGATTTCATTGATATGATCCTTGGGGAAAAGGATCTCAAAATGTTTCAAAATGACCATGATTATTTATTAACTTCTGTTTTTTTTTAATTAAAATTGGGTCTGTTTCCTGGGCATATAATGTGCATTTTCGTCATGTTACTTGAATATAGGTTGAAAAACAAAAGTTCTAGGAGAACTTGTAATGTACCATAGTTGTGATTAATCATGGCCATCTATTATGCTGTTTGTACAAGATGGAGCTCAGTAGAGGAGTTCACTCATTCCAAACCTTAAATGCACATTTCATACTTGTGCATCTAGAACTTAATAATGGAGAACTAAGCAATGGTTTCATAATTCCAGCACAAGGATATACATCGGTTTGCTGGTACTGTTCCTAATGCGACAACAACAGGCGATATCGATAGCATGGCCATGTATGCTGGCCAGGGTGTTGGGCTAATCACGGAGATTGTACCAGCAAGGGAAGTTGTCAAGAGGCTAGTTGTCGAAGCACAGCGCGTCATTGGAGAAAAGCTTTATGGTTTCCCCAAATCATCAGAGTAGTGCTGGTGAAGTCCTTGGTAATTAAACTGTTAAGGTATCTAATGGTGTACGCTGTGTGTTCTTTGTAGGTAATAGCCAATGAAAATAAATGAGTTTTCTAAGGTATCATTTTTTACCACAGTTTTGTACTTGTATGTGTTGTTTGTAAGTATATATTCAATAAAGGTAAATGATTTCAATACAATGAGACTGACAAGTGGAGCATGTAGGCTGGAGCCACTTGTCAATTACACATCGGCTTGTGCTTATGCTTTTGGAAACTTTCATTTTCATGAACCTCAGAGCAGCTGTCACTAATCAGACCTCAGGTGTTGGGTCATCTAAGATACCAACCTATGATACTACGCACTACGGAGATAGTAGCATTATGATACCACCCACTATGAAAGGTCTTAGTGACAAGGGCAAACTAGTAATCCTAACTAGCAAGATTTTGGAGTTTGATTGGGCTGGATATGGTTAAAGAAGTTTTGGAGGTGGTGAATTTGGGAGTAATGTGGGTGGGCTGAAATGACACATTTATTGTCTTAGTTCCAAAGGTAGATGGTTCAATCAAGAATACTCAGTTTCAGCCCATTAGCATGTAGTATAATATGGTCTATAAGATAATATCAGAAAATGTTAATCACGTGCCCAAAGGTTATTTTGCCGAAGGTGATTGAACAGACGAGAAGTGCTTTTGTGTCGGATAATATTCTCATTGCATACTTTCCACGCAAAAATAAAAATGAAATAAAATAAAATAAAAATATTCTCATTGCATACGAATGCATTCATGGAATTAAGATGGAGACTAGTAAGAATGGACTATGTGTGGTGAAGCTCGATCTCAATAAAGCATATGTCGGGCTAGAACGGTGTTTCCTGAAGAAGAACGATGGACTGAACGGGGTTTGCTGACCCTGACCGATGGACTCAATTAATAATGAATTGTGCCTCATCATATGATAGTACAAGATTAGGTTTAATGCGGAAGAACAAAAAATAAATACTCCAGTGAGGGGATCACGGCAGGGTGACTCTTCTGGACGCACATGTTCTAGTTTGTGCTGAGGCACTCTGTCTCAAGTACACAACTCCATCCACTTCTCCCCTGCTCTCTCCCTCCGGTGGATCTCCAGCCACCCAAGGCCCGGGCCATGGATGGAGATGGCGACTTCAACGCCGCAGGCGGCGGAAGGGGTAGCGCGGGTCGGAGGCGTGGGGCCGCGGGGCGCGGGCGGGAGACGCAGAGCGGCGCTGTCATATCCGATCTAGGATTACTTTCTCAGATTTGAGTAGAAGGGGAAAATCAGAGGAGGAAGCTTGAGGAGGAAGAAGATACAGAGAAATACAATTCTATTACTCGCCAACTCTGTCTAATGTGCTGATGGGTTTATATATCACCCGTACAAGACTTGGACCCCTATCTACTATCACGGCCCGTGGCCCACCAAGCTAAGCCGGCCCAACCGCTCCAGCACCGCTCGAGTCCCTTTCCTTGGCGCCTGCGCCTGCCATCTTCAGTACATCTTCTCCGGGTTCAGTAGTGGGCAGTACGCCGGTACTGACAGGTCCCGGCTCTGCAGAACCAGCTTGTCCCCAAGCTGGTGCATTAGGGAATGATTGCTTAACTGTCTCGTAGTCTTCCCAAGTTGCATCTGAAGGGGAAAGCTTGTTCCACTGGATCAACACCTGGAGCAGGGCATGATTACCTTTCTTTACTAGACGTCGATCAAGAATCAGAGCAGGTTGTAGATCTTCCACTTCCATCAATACTGGTGCCGGTAGTGTTGTGAAGACTGGAGTGTGGTCAGGCACGTGCTGCTTCAACTGGGACACATGGAACATCGGGTGAACCTGACTGCTTGCCGGGAGATCCAGTCTGTACGCCGAAGGACCAATCTTCTCCACGATTGTGTATGGTCCAAAATACTTGAACGCCAACTTAGGAAAGGGCCGATTGACGATTGATGATTGAGTATAAGGCTGTAACTTGAGAAATACCTCTTCTCCTACCTGAAATTCTCGTGGGGAACGGTGTTTATCTGCTTCAGACTTCATTTTGACTTGAGCTCTGTGCAGTTGGGTCTTCAAATGTTCAGAGTAACGTTGGCGCTCTTGAATCCATTGGTCCACCTCAGCATTGTCAGTTGTCACCACACGGGGCAACTCTCCCATGTGAGGTTCATGACCATACAGGGCTTTAAAGGGGGAACAGGCTAACGAGGAGTGGTGCGAGGTATTATACCAGAACTCAGCAAGAGGTAACCAGATAGCCCATTTAGTTGGAGTAGCATTGACAGAGCACCAAAGGTACATCTCAAGACACTGATTCACACGCTCTGATTGTCCATCAGTTTGAGGGTGCCTGGCAGTGGACATTTGCAGTTTGGATCCCCATAAGTTCCATAGCTCCTTCCAAAATTTACTTGTGAACACTGGGTCTCTGTCGGATGTTATAGTATAGGGCATACTATGCAGCTTGACAATGTGTTGCAAGAACAGCTGAGCAACCGAAGCAGCAGTGTAGGGGTGTTTCATAGGCACAAAGTGGCTGTACTTTGTGAACCTATCCACCACGACCATAATCACAGAATAGCCACAAGATTTAGGTAATCCCTCAACAAAGTCCATAGTCACATCTTCCCAAGCCCCTTGTGGAACAGGAAGTGGATTAAGCAATCCTGGATACTTACACTGTTCATGTTTTGCCTGTTGACATACTTGACATTGCTGTACAAAGTTGAGGACAGCCTGTTTGAGACCAGACCAGTGAAAAAGTTTCTTGATCCTCTGATAGGTCGCTTGCATTCCAGAGTGTCCCCCTACTGGACTAGCATGAAAGGCTTCAATAATCTTAGTTTGCAGTGCTGAATTTGCTCCAATCCAAATACTGCCTTGATGTCTGAGTAAGCCATTCTGAAGTGTGAAATCTGGGTCCGCTTCAGGTGTAATAGCTAATTTCTGCAGTAGTTCCTGTGCTTCAGAATCAACTACATAAGAATTTAGGACCTCCTGGATCCACACTGGTTGAGAGGTGGAGACTACTTGTAGGGAAAAGGCATGTCCCACTCTAGAAAGAGCATCAGCAGCCTTATTATCAACTCCCTTTTTGAACTGAAACTTGAATTGGAGCCCCAACAATTTGGTCATTGCTTTCTTTTGTAGATCTGAAGTGAGTACTTGATCCTCTAAACTGCATAAGCTCTTGTGGTCAGTCTTAATAACAAAAGGGCCTCTTGACAGATAGGGCCTCCATCTATCTACAGCCATGATCACAACCAAGAATTCCTTCTCATAAATGGAGAGCTTGCTGTTGTTTGTGCCCAAGGCTTTACTATAATAAGCTACTGGATGTCCTTGTTGACTTAAGATGGCACCAATCCCCGAGTCACAAGCATCAGTTTCAATGCAGAAGGGTTGTGAGAAGTCAGGGAGAGCCAACACTGGTGTTGTACTCATAGCTTGCTTTAACTTGTCAAAAGCTCTTTGTGCTTCTTCAGACCACATGAAAGCTTTCTTCTGTAGTAACACAGTCAAGGGTTTTGCCAGAATTCCATAATTTTTCACAAATTTTCTGTAGTAGCCTGTTAAGCCCAGAAATCCTCTCAACTCAGTCACCGTAGTGGGAGTAGGCCACTGCAGCATTGCTTTGGTTTTCTCAGGGTCAGTAGACACACCCCTATCAGAAATAATGTGCCCTAGGTACTCCAGCTGCTGTTGAGCAAAGAAACACTTGCTTTCCTTAGCAAACAATTGGTGGTCTCTCAAAGTTTGCAACACCTATCTCAAATGCTCCAAATGAGATTCCAAGTCTTCACTCAAGACTAAAATGTCATCCATGAAAATCAACACAAATCTTCTGGTAAACCGTGCAAATATAGCATTCATAAGGCACTGAAATGTAGCTGGAGCATTAGTGAGGCCGAAAGGCATAACCCTGAATTGAAACTGACCATGATGCGTTTTAAAAGCAGTCTTTGCTTCATCTTCCTCCACCATCCTGATTTGATGGTAACCAGCTCTTAAGTCTAGTTTAGAGAACAATTTAGCTCCTGCCAGTTCATCCAATAGTTCATCCACCACAGGCATTGGAAACTTGCTCTTTACTGTCAGCAAATTGAGCCTTCTATAATCCACACAGAACCTCCATATTCCATCCTTCTTCTTGACCAAGAGCACAGGAGAAGCAAAAGGTGACATACTTGGTTTTATCAATCCAGCAGCAATCATTTCCGACACTTGCTTCTCAATTTCGTCCTTCTGTAGGGGAGAGTACCTATATGGTCTGGAGTTGACTGGGGTACTGTTAGGTAACAGAGAGATGGCATGGTCATAAGCCCTGTGTGGTGGTAGCTGTTGTGGATCTTGGAACACATCAGCATATTCCTCAAGCAGCTGCTGAATACCATCAGGTATGTCCTGTGTGACTGCGCCTTTCTCAGGAGTCAATAGAGCTGTGGCCCATACATCATTTCCCTTAACACATTTCTCAAACTGTTCAGCAGTTAATTCCTTTATTTGAGTCACAGGTTTGTCTTTCATGCCTTGCAAAGTAATAGTATTGTCATTGTGTTGAAACTGAATCCATTTCTCTTCCCAGTGACATGTCATGGGCCCCACTGCTCTAACCAGTCCATGCCCAAAATGGCATCATAACCTCCCAAGGGCACAATCTTCATGTCAGTGGTAAATGTATGCCCTTGTATCCACCATTTCAACCCTTTTGTCTCTTGACTACACCGCATAAAATCCCCATTAGCTACTTTCACTTTCAGAGAAGTGGGCAGTGAGGTGGTAGGGCACTGCAATGTGTCTGCTAATTGCTGATCAATAAAAGTGTGAGAGCTACCCGAATCAACCAACAGTAGCATAACTTTATTTCCCACCATTGCACTCAGGTGAATAGTCTTTGGATTTTCTGACCCAGACAAAGCATTAGCAGATAAAAATGCAGCAGCCTCGGCTGCAGATTCTTCTACTGCCAGAGCATCCAACATAGCATCCTCTAAGAACATTTGGTCTCCTGCTATAATTTCAGTAGCTTTGATTTGTGCCTCATTTTTTTGCAAACATGACCAGGAGCAAATTTATCACCACAGCTATAGCAAAGGCCATTTGCTCTTCTATAGTCTTTCAATTGCTTGGCTTTCCAAATTTCTCCAGCAGCATATTGTGTTCTTTGCATGGGTTCTCTCTGTTGTGGTGATCTGTATCCCCCATTCTTGTGAAACCTGCCTTGCTGGTTTTTGTTTCTTTCTAGGACCGCCTCTTGCACCATCGCATATTCAGCTGCTGTGTTAACTGTGAGAGGTAACTGTATCTCCACGGCTGCCCTGATTTTCTCTTTCAATCCTAACATGAACTGTGTGACCAAAAGTGTTTCACTGACAGCCCCTTCATACAATCTGACTTGATACACCAATTGGTTAAAATTCGTGCGGTATTCCTGCACAGTTCCCAACTGTTTCAGTAGCAATAAGTCTCGCATACAGTCACGATGCACATTGAGATCAAATTCCTGCAGTATAGCAGATGCAAACTGACTCCAAGATGAGCAGTAATCGGTCAATTTGTATGCCTGATACCAATGAGCTGCGTTGCCATGCAGATGCAGAGCAGCAGACATGACTTTAAATTTTTCAGGAATTTGATACAACTGGAAATAGGCCTCACAATTGTCAAGCCAAATTCGAACACCCTCCCCATCAAACTTGGGAAATTCCATTTTCGGCATCCATGGGCGTCTCGGCCCTTGCTCATCAGACGAAAAGGAATTTCGTGGGGTGTACGGTACCTTGCCTGGATCCACTGGAGGAGGGGGGCGATGTTGTTCCTTCAAAATCGATCCGTTCGCCTGCGCTGCTGCTGCCGTGGGCGAGCTCGCAAAACACCCGGGCGCGGCCATCCTCTCGAGGTTCGCATCACGAACACCGGCGGATTCCTTGAGCACGCGTGCCACATGCACTTGATCCTGATGGATCTCCCCAAGCGAGCTCACAGAGAGGTTAACCTTGGATTGGACCTGATCTAGCCGAGCCACTTGCTCCTCAAACTTGCTATCCAACCCGTCAAGCCTCGATCGAATTTCAGCGATCCCCTCCACCTGCTCTTGCAGGAGGCGCAACGCCGCAAATTCCTGCATCACCTTTTCCTCAAACGAACCCATCGCCTCCACTAGATGCCTCGTCTGAGCACTTGGCTTGAAAGGCGCCGTCGCCACTCCCTCTGAATTCCGCTAACGCCGATTTCGGATTTCTAGTCGATCGCCCGGGGGCAACCAACAAACCAATCGGTCGATGTTACAGCAGAATCTCGAGATTTTGGAATGCAATCGGACCGATCTAGCTCTGAATACCACTTGTCATATCCGATCTAGGATTACTTTCTCAGATTTGAGTAGAAGGGGAAAACCAGAGGAGGAAGCTTGAGGAGGAAGAAGATAGATACAATTCTATTACTCGCCAACTCTGTCTAATGTGCTGATGGGTTTATATCACCCGTACAAGACTTGGACCCCTATCTACTATCACGGCCCGTGGCCCACCAAGCTAAGCCGGCCCAACCGCTCCAGCACCACTCGAGTCCTTTTCCTTGGCGCCTGCGCCTGCCATCTTCAGTACATCTTCTTCGGATTCAGTAGTGGGCAATACGCCGGTACTGACAGGCGCCCCGGCCCGAAGGTCGCGGCAGGAGTTGGTCGCCGAGGGTCTGAGGCGGAGCGCACGGGGTCGGCAGGCGCAGCGCCGGCGAGTTGGTGGAGTAAGGATTGTGCAGCGGCGAGGAGGCGCCGGCTGCTTCCGCTTCCGCGCCACGAAGGCGATGATGCGCGAGTCCCGGCCTCGTCCAGACCATCCATCGCCAATTCGCCAGGCAAGCTGAGCTCCACCCTCCTCTCTTTTCCAAATCCTAATGCTTTGATTTGCTACCGGTTTTTTCATCAAATCAAAAACACTAAACATGGCTTAGCTCCCCTAAACACCTTGTCCCGCCCCGCTATTTTGATTTTGATTTAGCTGAAACTGAAACCAGGCTAGCGCAACACTCGACACGTAGCGTCGTCCTCTCGGTCACTTCCACCACCACCCGCCAGCATTATAGCTTCCTCTTTTTCCATAGATGGAATCACGGAAGCTCAACCTCTCCCTCTTGCAGTGCACCCACCACCAGGCCACCACCGCCACTAGTCCTCTCTCCCTTTGGGTCACTTCCCTGTTCCCTCCTCCACCATTTCCCATCTGCTCTGCAAGCTGCGTGCTGACGCGGTCGAACCTTTGTTTGTTTGGAGGCTTTCTCTCCACCAGCGCAAGCTCGACACACGCCGGTGTCTATAAAGGATAGCCTTGCCCTTGTGTGCTTTGCAGGGACTAGCAGATATGTTGATCGAAACTCTTACCTTAGCTTTCTGTCTCTACCACTCCCCTGATGTGATTAGATACATGATACAAAGATTATTCGGTGGAACTCTGTGGCGTCTCGCAGTGCAGGAAGCCTTTTCGTTTGGAATCTTTTACCCAGCCACCCCACAGACGACACGACCCTCTCCCTAGCCATGTAGCTCAAGGACGAACCAGACCGAACAATCTGATTTGACCCACGTCACGTATAGGCACAGGAGCATTTAGGGCGTGCAAGGTTCAGCACGCAGCATTTAACTTGAGGCCCCGAAGCCATTCTTGTGCTCTGCCCATCTTTCTTTCTCTCACAAATCCAACCGAGGTAGAGTGAGCGAAAGAGGAAGACGCATTTGCTGCTCTGCGCCGTGCCGTGCCCCCCTTCCAGTCGAGGAAGATCCTGTGCGCTGCCGCCACCACCCGGTCGTCCTCTCTCCCTCTCGGTTCCTTCCACCACCAGCACCACCAGCACCACCTCTCCTCCTCACACACCAAGCTCACGCACATTGGCGTCACCCCCAGCTTCCTTTCGGAATCGCAGCTCCAGCCATGGCATCCTTCGCCAATCTCCTGATCTCACTTTTCTCGTTCACCCTCATGCTCCTGCACCTGCGGTATGCGACGACCTAGGTGCAGGCCTCTCTCCAAGCCATCGCACATACATTGTGCTGCTGAGGCCACCCGTCGACGCCGGCAGCGAGGACGACCACCGCTGGTGGCAGGATTCTTTCCTGCCAACGCCTCTCGCCGGCTCCCATGAGCCACGCCTCATCCATACCTACACCGAGGTCTTCACGGGGTTTGCCGTGAGGCTCACCAAAGCCGACCTCGCCATGGTGTCCCAGAGGAAAGAGTTTGTGCGGGCGTTTCCAGACCATCTCTGGCGCCCCAGCACTACTCACACTCCCAAGTTTCTCGGACAGGAGAAAGATGCCGGGCTGTGGAGGGACACCAACTATGGCGAAGGAGTCATAATCGGTGTAGTCGACACTGGCATCTATGCGGCGCATCCTTCCTTTGATGACAGTGGCATCCCGCCACCTCCATCAAAGTGGAAGGGTTCATGCCACGGTACTGCTGCTGCCCATTGCAATAACAAATTGATTGGTGCGAAGTTCATCACCGTCAATGACTCTGGAGATGTCATAGGGCATGGGACACATACCTCGTCCACGGCTGCTGGGAACTTTGTCAGTGGTGCCTCGGCCCAGGGTCTCGGCAGGGCCACAGCAGCCGGGACTGCTCCACATGCACATCTGGCCATGCACAGCATGTGTACGCTTCGTGGGTGTGACTCCGCTGACATCGTTGCGGGGATAGACGAAGCTATCAAGGATGGGGTTGATGTGCTCTCACTCTCCCTCGCCCCTGTTTACGATGTTGAGTTCAGTGCAGACCCGGTAGCCATTGGTGCACTCAGTGCAGTAGCAAAGGGCATCGTTGTCGTGGCTGCAGCTGGGAATAACCGACCCAAATCATTTCTTGCAAATTCTGCACCATGGTTGCTCACAGTTGCAGCTGGCTCAGTGGACCGAAGCTTCGAGACTGTTGTGCAGCTTGGGAACGGCAATCGCATCAATGGAGAGGCTTTTAACCAGATTACAAACTCAAGCTCCAAGCCCAAATCTTTTCCTCTGCATTTGAACAAGCATTGCAAGTCATTGCCTGGAAAAAATGTGGCCGGCAAAATTGTGATTTGCCATAGCACAGGACCAATGAATGACACTGGGCCATCAATCAACAAGACCGACATCAGTGGCATCATCAGTGCTGGGGCGGCTGGTGTAGTGCTAATAAACATGAAAGCTGCTGGTTTCACCACCCTTCTCGAGGACTATGGCAATGTGGTGCAGGTGACTGTGGCTGATGGCAACAATATCACAGAGTATGTGAGGACAACAAGCAAAGCCAGTGCCAAAGTCATATGCAAGAACACTGTGCTTGGTGTCCGTCCATCTCCCACGGTCGCGGCATTCTCATCCTGCGGTCCCAGCGCGTTCAGCCCCGGTGTGCTAAAGCCAGATATATTGGCACCTGGGCTCAACGTCATTGCTGCATGGCCACCACTCACCATGCTTGGATCCGGGTCATTCCACATAAAATCAGGGACGTCCATGTCGACTCCACATGTCAGTGGTGTCGCTGCGCTTGTCAAGAGCTGCCATCCTGACTGGTCTGCTGCTGCTATCAAGTCAGCCATCCTCACCACTGCTGACATCATGGACAGCACTGGTGGCCCGATCTTGGACGAGCAGCATCAGAGGGCAACCGCTTACGCCATGGGTGCTGGCCATGTCAACCCTACAAAAGCAGTTGATCCAGGCCTTGTGTATGACCTTGGCATTACTGAATATGCCGGCTACATATGTGCTCTCCTTGGTGATCAGGACTTGGCATTCATTACGCGTGACCCGAGGTTGTCCTGCAAAATACTTCCCAAGATACCTGAAGCACAACTCAACTACCCTACCATAACGGTGCCACTCAAGACAAGGCCGTTCACAGTCCACAGAATTGTGACAAACGTGGGCCCATCAAATTCCATATACACACTGAAGATGGAGATCCCCAAATCTCTTACAGTACGAGTCTACCCAGAGACGCTGGTGTTCTCCAAGGCTGGACAAAAGATTAGATATAGTCTGACGGTGAGCAGCTCTGACAGTGAGAGCTCAAACTTCATGGAGGGAAGTTTGAGCTGGGTCGCAGTGACCCATGTTGTGCGCAGTCCGATCGTTGTCGCACTTTTGTAAGCGGGAAGAGTATGTGTGATATGTGCGATGTTCTAGAGAAATGACTGTCTTTTAACTAGTAGGATTTCCATGTGTGGAAACTAATTGAAGTTTGGATGTGGGGCATCCATTGCTCTGTCGCAAAACTGACCACACATACACTGCCAGTTTGTGATGTGGTATTCATTCTCTATAACTCTGTTACTTTGAAAAAGAAAATGATTTCGTATCATATCATTTGGTTCATCAGGTTTGCTTACATCTACATGGAAACACACAACACTATGTTGTTTGGATACTGAAATGTGTGTTTTGAAACCAATTTTTTTATGCTTCATATTATTTATGCATTCAACTATGTGGACATGTTCTTAGCTGCAAATATTCTGATGAGGGATGTGCCTAGCAAAAATGGTTGTGTTTAACTGAATTAGATGCAGATAAAATCCGAAAGGTTTTGACATTTGTGTTTATTTTACGCCCATATGCTCCGAAGTTACCTTAATCATGCCTCAATATCTATAACATACAGTGAGTTATATTATACCTTTATTGTGCTGCAGAATTAATGCCATGGTTTTGTTAGAATTTGTGTCCCTGTATTTTCCTAGGAAGATGCTATTTATCTTGGTAAATTTGGAGTGCTTGTGTAACTTTGTTTAGATATGTCAGATATACAGTTAAGAACTGCATTATTATTTATTTTCTGTGAACATGAAGACTTGCGTTACCAGTTTTATTTCGATGATATGTAACCTTTATAAGTTATGTTTTGTTGTGCAGGCGGACACATTCAGATTTTAGAAATATTATTCAAGTGCTTGTTCTTGCTAGTGACCGAGGAATATGGAGTGGCATGCACAACCACAAATGGTATTTCAAGCAGTTTTTTCATGTTATGGTCTCCACCCGAGTAACAAAATTGGGAAAACCCTAGTCGTAATCCCAAATAGATATTGCATTCTTGATTGGCAACAGAACAGCATCCCCAAACCATTCTGAAATTCTTGTCTTTTTTCACCTTTTTCCTTTAGTTTATTTGGTGTGATGCTGCTAAGGTGTTCCGCAACTAACTGTAATTATTAAAGACACAGTTCTATTCTTCCTTGAGTTATTCCATACCTTAATAATCTCAGGTTTGCCATTTGGACCTTTCTATGAAACCCCTTCTCTAACAGGTGCATGCACCATTATTTCATCGATAATCATTTTCATTTTGCAACAATGTTTACACCAAATGGTGCTGCAGATGGATAAAGTGATATCAAATGCTCAAGCTACCCTAGGAACACTTATGTCACAACAATCAATAATTGGTGGCATTACTATGAAGATAAGCAACATTGGCAGGTATTCACCGTATATCTTTTTTAGTTGCCACCAAAAAATATATTTCAAGTCTAATGCGCATCTGACCAAATTGTGTTTCCTTGCTTCTACAGATTAATCATATGACTGTGACATTGACAAAACAAAAATGCCAACACGATGATCATTGGTCAGTAATTGTTGATACCAATTGATCCCATCTCAAAGTGCCTATCAGATGACCATTCCTTGAGATAATGCCACATTCCTCAGCCACCAGACAAGTTCTGTTTGCTCCTGGTTTTACATGTAAGAGTTCAAGAATTTTGCATCTCCTCATCCAATTCCCTGCTCATCGCTAAAACTATGTTAGTTATCCCAGACAAGTTCTGTTTGCTCCTGGTTTTACATGTAAGAGTTCAAGAATTTTGCATCTCCTCATCCAATTCCCCGCTCATCGCTAAAACTATGTTAGTTATCAATATGCACTGGCGAGCCAAAATGATAAAATTATTAGCATGTTTAATGTTTTTATTTTCGAGAAAACAGTACAAACTCTCACCCTTATGAACGCACACGCATATATCCCTACTGGTAAGAAAGTAGTAGTCTGATGAGGCAATAACTGACATAATCCTGTCACGGGATACTAGTAATTAATTTTGTATGGTATATTTTGGAGCGAATAAATGGACATCCAGAGGATATTGGGAAACACTTTCCTACAGGCGCCTATTACTGGAGGATCTTAATTAATTACCGCGAACCATACAAAGGAAACACTAATGCAGGAAGTAATAATAATAATAATAAAACGGCAAAATAAGGTATTTCAAGGCGCATCTATCTCTACTTTTAATGAAGCAGTTGGTAGCTTGGTACTCCGGTTTTATTTTCGGCCGGTTTTATTTCGTCCCACCTTCCACCACCCCTTTTCCCACTGATTTTTATCTATCTACAAATCTCCACTCCCACTGGTTTAAGCCGGTTATCAATCTTTGGTAATGCAATAAAAGTCACACGGAAATAAATCATACCATGGTCGGAAGTCAATCTCAAACCCGCGAATAGATTTGGTAATCGAATAAATACAAATGAAAGGGTGGGGACGTTCGTATACAAAAGGATGGTAATCTCCATCACATGCATACCAATTAAACTGAATCAATCGCGGTCATACTAATCTCCATCGCATACATAATCTCTACACCTAATGGAGAAGTCCGTACATCATTTGGTTGGTTCGCACGCAGTCATTAATCTCTCTCTATTTCTAATGGAGCAGTTGGTAGTCTCGCTTCCAGGTTTTTTTTCGTCCCATCAAAGCCGGTTTTTTTCGTCCTCAATCCCACCTCCCACGTCCCAGCGATTCCCCCAGGACCCGCAAACCAAAAAAATGCTATGCATCGACGATTTCCAGCGGCAAACCTCCGGTCGATGGAGGAAAGAACGAAGTAAAAAAATCTACGAAATAAAACCTACGAAAATTAACCAGACGTCAGCACCCACGAGCGATTCCTCGTGCCCTCGAAGCACTAACCCGCACGAGTCGTTCGCCGCCTTCATTCGTCCGTACGTCCGCCGCCGCCCTCCCACTGCAAAGCAAGGTCAGATCTGCAGCCGATCCCGTTGAGGGTCCGCGGCGGATCACTTTCACATCGATCCCCTTCTGGAGTCGCACGCGGATCCCCTGATCCGGCGCTGTTGTCGTTTAGGATTCAGGATCCGCCATCGATTGCTTCCAGGACCCGCCGCCGAACGCTTCCATGACCCGCCGCCGATCGTTCCAGGACCCACCGCCGATCGCGTCGAGGATCCGTCACCGATAGCGATCAAGGTATTACACAGTACACAGTTTATCATACAACCAACGCATGCTCATACAGGCAATAGAAAGTTTATACACACATGATCCTTACTTTCTGTCACATTAAAATCACTCTTTTAGTGGGAAAGTCTGCTAAGGAAACATCACATTGTAGGACATAATTGATCCTGTTGAAGAGTAGCACAGGTGAAAAAGACCAAAAAGGACAAGAGTGTTGATCCATTAACTTGCCTGTAGGTCACTCTAGACATGAGCGTGTGTAAAACCTTAATGTTCCCGTGCTCAGTTCCAGTAGTAAGATCTTAAATGTTGTGCCAGGTAGAAGTTATTTTGGTACCTGGTGTCAAAGAATTTCTAGGAAATAAACATTTCTCATATTTCGGACCATAAGCAATGATCCTCTAGATAAGCAATAGTGTCAAACTATGAGAGGATATTACCTTACATAGTCTGACACTGTGTAACCCTCTTTAATTTGAGTTTGAAACACACAAGGGTTTTGCATATGCAACAAGCTATCTTGAAAAAGTAATCTTAATGAAAGGTTCACTCCATGTCTATACTGTCTAAAAGAGGACCATGTCAGCAAACACAGGTTTTCAGTGCTGTTTTTACCTCGCTAGGTGTTGGATGACAATGCAACGGAGGAGGTGGATGCTGCCAAGATGCAATAGGCAGCTCCGGAGTACTGGGAAGCTGCTCCCACTGGTGTTGGTGGTTGCCATAGGTTGTGTGTGCGCCATAATCAAATGAGTTAGGGGCAGAAAATTGTTGTGAATACCAATGGTAGCCGGCTCCACTGCAATTGTTGAAGGATGGCAGGGGTGCCTGAAATCATAGGCAACAGCTGATGGTAAGATGATGGAAAAATAGACACCTAGGCAACACATCAAAAGTAGCCCATCACAGCATAGCAGAAATACATAATTTCATCTTTGTTGCTTATTACTCCCTCCATCCCATAATGTAAGACGTTATTACATCCAATATACTATAACATCTTACATTATGGGACAGAGGGAGTATATTCCAATGAACTCAAATAATGAATTTAATATAACAGTTTAGTTGCTTTTAGGCTTACTGATTACATATTTTTAAACTTGGTGCCCATAGTTTTTTTTCATCTTTTACTTTCAAAACACATAATGAAAATTGCACAGAACATGTCAAGTTGGATCCATCAACCATGACAGCACATGTGAGAGAATTACTACTAAGAATATGTATCTTGCGAGTAATTCTTAACAAGTGAAGATGGTCCGTTCCAGGGCTACAGAGCTACAGGTCAATAGAGGAGATAGCAGAATATCATAAGCTTCACCAATGTTTTTATCTCATGAGGTCCAACCTCACTGTTATAAGTCAACTGCTGTTTTGATGGTGGTGGCTGCTGCCACAGTGCCTGGTGACGACCATGTACAGGGGCGAACGATGCATAACCAGAGTCACATGGTCCATCTGGCTTGTTGAAGTATTGCCACGCTGGCTGGAATGGGTACATTCTAATTAATTTTGCTTGACGATGATGAGAAAATAGACAACTGTAAAATAGGGTATATGGAATACAACATACCAGATTGTTTTGGGGCCACAATGAATGCCCAGGGGGATAGCTTGCCGCATCCCACTTTTTGAAGCACTGCTGTTGTGGTTGTAAATGGTGCGTTCTAATCAATCTTGCTACCCCCACACGCTCTATTTCAAACTTTCTTGCCATCAGACAATGTTCATTTCGTGTCAGGGAGCTGCCATTCCATATGTGTGTATGGGGAACAAACAGATTTCATAATAGGTGTTCTACTGAGCAAGGAAACTGATTTCAGAAACCAGAATTTCCATGTTGACAATATATGTGGTCAGGCAAGATAGCATCAAATTTTTTTGGAAGTTAGTGCATTCTTTATCCTTAATCATACATGTCGGCCGGTCTATTTTGTTGTTCCTAGATTTCCTAGTAGCTAAATATGTATAGTTCCTTTCGGTCAGCTAAACGTCAATATGTTGGATGATGTTGTGGAGATGGCCACGAGAGGGGGTTTGCATTTCCAAAGTCAAAGGTGGCCATCGCCTTGATCTGCCTGGACCTCCTGACCTTTCACAACGCTGAAACAGGAAACACATGTTGGAGGAGGAGACCATAGGCTAATGGTAAGCATCAACTATTTGTTAGCTATCAATCTTGTCCTTTGAGCATCTATACTTTATTTCTTAAACCATTATGCATGAGCTTTGCAGGATGATTTGGATGAGTGGATCAGAGGATGACATGAACAGGTATTTCCATTCGATCATACCCAAAATGATAACGTATACCCTCACTTAACATGCATGTGCTTGTGTGGAGTGCCTGCAAAATTAATAGCTCAAGTCTCTCAACACGCGGATGTGGAGAGACTTCTCCTAGCGGTCATTGCAACTGTGATATGCATTTCCTTGCTTTTGGCTCTTATCAAGTTTGTAGCGTCTGGGAATGTGCACATGAAAATCCACACGTAATAGTATTGTAATGCGATTTGGCTGTTATATTTTTTTCACACTGGTTTCTAGAGATGTTCAAGTTATCTCATATACTATATCGAATTATAATGAATAAGTTAGTGTACATACTGATTTGAAGATTCTTTTGCTGTCATACACATATTACTGCAGGACCATAGCGGACCATTGCAATGCGGCAAATCAAATTTCAATACGCAGCACTCTTCTATGTGGATCAGTAAGTTTTTTATCTACTTTCACTTTTAAATTGCTTGTTGAAGACACTTGATTCACTTTGTGCCTGTTACTTTAATCTTGCTAAGTGCATACAGAAAAAATTCTACTTGCCCCTTGTCATGCACAAAATCGAATAAACATTGCAAATTACTTTATGTGAATCTGATCCTATAGTTAAATATTATTTGGTCTAAGAAATCTCTACTACTATTAAACAAGCAAACATATTCATTGCTAAGTGCACCCAACCTCCGTACACACAGAAACACGAATCAATTACAGCCGCACGATTAGGGTCACTTAATTTAATCTAACCATTAAGATTATATACTAACCCCATCAAAACTGTGTTTAGCGATTTGTCCAGGCGGACGAAAACTCTGCTGCAAGCGCTCCACGCCCCGCATCCCGTTCGTATCCTATAAACTAGGAAACAAACACCCCGTGGAGAATAAATTAGGCGTTTAAAAAAGAGAAAGTACCATGCATGCTGAGGAGCAACCGGTGGAAGCTTACCACGCGAGAGAACAGGGTCGCATGCATCAGGTAGTTACTGCTTGCGTTAATCAAGGTAGAAAACCAAAAAAATAAAGCTAGACCATCTTGGATATTCCTCCCAAAAATCCTTTCAAAAAAATTCCCCAAATACGACGCCTTGATACGAACAAAGACGTGGCCCAGCATCTCTTCACGTCGCTCGCCGGCGCAGCGAACGTGCTCGCCGCCGACGTCCACGTTGCCGTGTGCGGGAGCACGGACCGCTTGGGATACTGGCATGCCTTCATGGTATTCCACGGCTGACACCGTCAAAAGCGATCTCTTCATCCAATCGGATAAGAACCTCTCCGCCGCCGTTGAGGGCGTCTTCACGTTTGCTCGGCCATGCGTGCGATGTCTTCTTCTTCGGCCGTGCGACGCCGCCGCCCTCTCCGAATGTGCAGGATTGGTCGCTCCACCCGGTGAAACAAAGAGTAGGTCTCGGCCGGCGCGCATGCAGTGGAACCTGGATGGGCAGGAGGCTCGCCAGGTCGGCCATGCGGCACGCCCGCATCGTCAATATCGTCAAGACAGATACAACACCTTCAGGCTATACTCTTCCTCTTCATCTTCTCCACCTTCATTGCACTGGAATCTCACGTGTCCCCAGCGGCCCCGCCTCCATGTCTGATGAGAAGAATCCCTACAATATGCATGCATCTTGTCAACTCAATCCCCTCTTATATTATTTAAATCTCAGCCAGATAGCCACGTTTGAGGCAGGAACTGCAAGTACTTTAGCCAGTGGGATCTATTTTGTGAGGGAATGGACATGCCATAGGGCACAGGTGAGTCCCCTGGTTGCTCTTTATATTTCTATTCTTATTTTTCTGTTTGTTTCTAATCTTCTTGATACTTTTCGAATGACAGTACCCTGCGTTTTTGTGTTACTACTATCTATTGGCACCATGTCTGACATTTGCTGTCTTTTTGCACATCGGGTTTCTGTGTTTTGTGTTTTTGTGCTACATAACAGAGAGTATGCAGTTATGTGTTTGTAGTTCTTAGAGGGTGAGGGGGGCTGCAATGGGGGCTTGTGAGCTGGATGCACAATTGTCAGCAGTGACAAGCTTAGATTGGGGATGTGAAGAGGTGCATATGCATGATACATTCCAAATCACGGGCAGATACCTTGATTTGTTACAAGTGTGAGTAATCTCATTTGAATATATTGCGATCCATTCCATAGATTTGTACTCACTTTATTGCTCGGCATAATTGAATTGTCTGTGTCCAAAATGCATATGATTTTATTTTGTACGCTCACACTAGATGCCACCACACAATTACCACTTATAATAACCGGTTCTTTTAGAATTATAAATGGAAGTACATACTGATTTTAGCTTCTAGGCAAATGTTTGTAGATTCCCCTTCAATCTGAATCACATGAAGTGGAGAGTTCACCAGAGTCCGTGGAAGAAATTTACATGCCATCATGAGGAAAGAGGGAACAACCTGATATGCGACACCGAAGAGTGTAAATTGCAGTTCTATTTTCTTCTTCAAACATGTCTTTTTTTGGGACCAATTTATGTTGTATACTGAAATCATGTTGTTCTAAGAAGTATCAACCTAGAATTAGTTTGTCCAATGACTCGATATGTTTAACAATGGGAGTTTGGAGGATTAGTTAGTAGATTTAAGCCCAGTGACTCAACATGATTAAAATGGGGGGTTGGAAGATTAATTAGTAGATTTAGTGTTCATCGTTTACAACCTATAGAGACTGAATGAATGAAACAATATATTATTATTTTATGCGGCAATGTGACCACCATGTTGTTCAATTTATCTAATTTTTTTTCTCAGACGTGCGTTGCACGTGCAAGCTTACTAGTGAGATGAAGTTTGTCCCTAGAATATATAATGGACTGAAAACAAAACCCAAGATGTGGCAATTCAAACACCCAAAAGAAATTACTTGCATACCTTGTTGAGATGATCTTTTTAAAGTTTATGCGTTTACCAGCTTCGTGAATGAATCACTTGAGCTCATGGTACTATTCTCACTTCCACTCCAACTGACTTCTTACTCCTAAAAGCAAACATAATTGAAGGTCACATAGTATACATAGGAATAAACACATCATCCATCTACTTTATATTTCCTAGATTCAGTGTGTACAAAGGTATAACCGAAAAAAGTAAATGTGCCGAGTCAAGAAAAAATGAAGATAAAGAGAATAGTAAAATACAGAGCTCGCCTAAGAAGTAAGACTGCTTATGAATTGTGACTTGTGACAGAAGAAAATCAGGTAGGTGTGCAGGGGTGATTTATTACAGGTGGATAACCACATGATGAAGAATATATTTTAGTAGAGATGAAGAATGCCTACATCTGTAGTATCAGTCCTTTATTTTATCCATTTTAGTAGGGATGAAGAATATACCAGGGGAAACGAGAAGCTTTTTTTTGGGCATATGCCAACTTTCTAAATGCTTAGCATGCAAAACTTAACAGGAAAGATATAACGTCGATGTGTTCCTGCTTGTTACAGTAAGTCCAGGTGTAGAATTAATTTTTATTTACACTCTACTGGATATAATAGTACATGATTGCGATGCAACTCATGGGAGTTTTGACAGCCAGCATCCACTGCTCCTGTATTTGTAATAAGACCAACATCTACAATGTGAGCAGCATGATTTTGTTCTCTCCTTGTCTTGGCTACTGACCAGGGGATCAAAGTGCAACCATTTACTTTAATTTCCTTGTAGATAGCATGGAGTATGGACAAGTTTGGGCCCGTGTCTAGGACTGCGGAGACCACCATATAGGCATCCGATTCGAGTATGACAGTATCTTCAGAACATCCAGGCAAGAAGTGGCTTTAACTTCTTCAAAATCAAAACGAGGTATCTTTAGTATCTTCAGCCACAATACGACCTGCAGGAAGACCACAGGTGGAGTGTGCTTGTACGGCAACTTGGCCGCCAGCTGCACGCCCTTCCAGGTGGCCAGGCGGAGATTCTTCGCCTTGGCAACCGCCTTGGCCTGGAGCCATGCCAGGTCGTCGTCGTCGAGGATGGATGCCGGCAACAACATCGATCTCTGTGATACCGACGGAGTTGGTTGCGGGGCGAGACCATGGCGGGGCGGCACGTCAATCTATGTGATACCGACGGTGTTGGTTGTGGGGCAAGACCATGGCGGGGTGGCGCGAGGCCGTGGTGGGGAGAGGACATGGGCGCGAGGCTGTGGGGGCTGGCGGGAGAGGAGGTCGGAAAAGCAGCGCCATGGTGGGGAGAAGCGACTTGTGTGAGCGGCTGCTGTGCAGTGAGGGGGCTACCTGTACGGTGAGAGCGGTACGGTGAGGTACTTGTACATATAGGAGTGGCTACCTGTACGGCGAGAGCAGTCCTAAATAGCAATTAATTAGGTCCACTTAAATAGGAATTGTTTTTGCACTGAATCAATTTGAAAATCAAGTCATTAATGTAATTAATTAATTAGTAGACAGTTAATTATGCATGCATATAATTTTAAGTAGGGATTTTTTCCTAATTAGATAGATAAATAATTGATTTGGTTGGCAGTTAATTAGACATGCAGTGAATTAAGTCAACCGCTAATTATTTGTGTAATTAATTAATTAAGCAGACAATTAATTGTGTCGAATTTTTTTGAAAGCGCTCTTGGGCAATGACAGTCAACATGCTCTCAGCGACATGGCCGAGCATCGCCTGCCAACATAGACAACGGCCACCATCCACTCGCGACATGGGCGACCAAGCGTTCACCAAGATGCATGACGAACATACTCTGCGGGATGTCGACACGCTGATGGTTGCCGAAATGTTCACGGATGATGACAACCCAACACTACATTGGGCAGGTGGTTCATGCTAGAGTAGAAAGGAAGAGTTTTCCAGGAATAAGAAGGAAGAAGAACTAAAGCGGACAAATGGTCCATGATGTTGGAGAAGAAAAGAGAGTGTTCCAAAAATAACGTAAAAAAATAAATGAAGAGTATTTTAGGAAATAAGTAGGAACAAGAAATAAGTTGAGGAGGAAGGAGGAAGAAGATGATGCGTCACTGACGAATGCACTGTTGACATGATGTTGGTTGACGAAGAGGCTAAGAGTAGAAGATATAGGGAAGGAGGAGGAAGATAAGAACAAAAGTATCCCTTCTGGCAATGAATGTTGTGTGGGCTGAAAGTGGAGCTTATTGGAAACTAGAAATATGTTTAGGTTGCCATTAGCCTAACATGTCCATGTGCATTCGCAAAGTTGTTTTGTGTCAATAATATGACTTAGTTTAACCTGCTCTATTATATTGTAAATACGGAACATTTCATCCCTGTTGCAATGCACGACGTAGATGAGGTGGGCGTCATCTGTTTTTAAAGGAGAGGACTCCAGCGAGAAATATCCCTCTATGGTGGAAAACCGAGCGGGTTCGACGAGAAAAGGGAAGGGTGCGTGGTGGGATGGGATTTTTGTATTGGGCCCGCGTGTTGAAGATAACATGACGGATAATCTGGACAACCAATTTTCTCCCCATATATGGTCTAGATTTAGGAGAGTCCGGACTGTCTAGACGGATGAATTTTGGGGATCCCACCGGATGCCCGTTTGATGTCCCAACACGCACGGACGTTCGCGGAAGAAATAAGCTTCGGCCTTGAAGACACATCCTTAACTATTTGTTTGATTCATTTATATATGAATTATAGCCCGTAGCAACGCACAGGCGTTCTACTAGTATCTATATAAACAGCAGCAGAAGGATCCAACTAAACACCACAAGCACGACCAAAAATACAATAGTAGAAGGAATCAAGGAAATAGTAAAAAACTTCGTTACGGCTCTAATCAAGTTAAGGTTTGTGTGCTTGATGGCTCTTTTGCTGATTTCGACCACTTGCTTGACGAGTCAAGTATCAGGGAGAAACAACATAGGTACATTTCTTTCTAGGAGAGCTTATCAACTTTATTATAGAGAAATTTGTGGTTTCTGGGAGCCAGATTTTATCCTCTTGCTTGATTCTCCTGTTTTCAGTGATATTCGTTCGAAATAATATTCCTATCAATTTTATATTTAAAGGTCAATTTGAGGGTCACTTATGAATTAGAGACAATTTTGAATCCATTGCATGGCCTGCTGCACCCACGGATACAAAGAAGTCTGAATCTATTGCATGTTTTCGTTCGATGATCCATTACTCAAGTATACAATCTAAAATTTAACAATGGCATGGTTGTTTTGCCCGTGTTTTTATGATTAGCACCCCCTTACTGCCGCGGAACATATCTTAATACATGTTTTTCATACTAGTCTTGAGCTGCCATGGTGGTTGTTGACTCCATCCTGGTATATTGATTCCATCATAACTTCAATGATGACGACGGGATATAATATACCACTAGTTGTTGTGCCTGTTTTTGTATTCGAGCGCCTCTTCTGTCCTAATATTTGCATAATACATGTACATTTTTATCTAGATTATCCGAGTTTATTTAATTATGAACTGCTGTCGGTTCTGATTCACATTTTTTTCTTTTCACCTTACAGGTCTGCAAAGCGGCATACGTGGCAATCGCGAACCCTACCAGTACAATTGTACGCAACAAGGCTGTGTTATTGCCTGCAGAAAAGCGGGCTGCGGAGGTGTGATTTGCCATAAAGATGGTAGTTGCAACTGCAGTCTCTAATTTGTAGTAAGAAGACGATCCAGAGTAAGCTTAGGAAAATAAGAGCATTATGAGTTTCTTCAGTTCCTGGAATAAGTCAAATATATGCTGATTCTTTATTTTTCACGTGCTCTTACGTGAACTATCATGCATGACGTTTATTAATGGAAATGTTGGTCTTCTGGCCTCTCGTTTAAAAAGTCTACCACTTGAGTTCAGTACTTGATTTCAACCAAAACGACTTGCTCCATTTGGTTCCGTTAGTAAGCATGAAACAGAAACTAACACGTGTCAATGCTCAATAATAATTGCCCTGCAACTTTGCAACTAAAAAAAGGGAGAATCAGTGCCAAATCATATAAAAATAACTAAACCTTCCACAGAAACTTGATTTAAGCACTAAAATAATTGCTTTATCAGATAATTTTATCAGATACAAATAGTCGGGACCACTAGCTATCATGGCTGATCCATAGACAAAAATATCAGTGCACAACAATTTGCCAGCGAAAATTCTGATATGTAAATTTGCAATGAGAAATGTTTGTATAATGATGTATCGCCCTTGACGCTTTCAGTTTTTGTTCTGTTCATGTTCTGCAAATTTGGCATGCCATGATGCAGCAGTTGCGCAACATATTTTTGTGATTTCAGTCTCACTGTTTGTAGAGGAGTAGCATTTTCAGTTTTAAGAGTAGATTGAGCAGATATCCATGAAGGATTACATCCATATACATTGGCTAGACAAGCACGCAAAACACCATGGTAGTTGTACCATGGCAACTTTCTTAATAAGATGGCTATTTTTTCTATGGACGTGGTTGGCAATTTTTGGAGGGGTGAGTTGGGATAGTTTTAGTGTGGGAAACACGGCAGTTTTTTCCAGTAACATGATAATGACAAACATAATTATGGTAATCAATACTCAGTATAGGGCACTGTATCTTTGTTGAACCTTAGCAAATCAGTAAACCTATGACTGTTCACTGCAAGGTGTATATCGGTTTCTGCCATGTTTCTTTTTCATACTGTTTGCCATTAGTGTACATACTATTGCCATGAGTTGTTCATGGCCACAGAAATGAGTAAACTTGCCATGCTGTTTGATCTCCATGGCAAAATTACCTTTTAGTTGCCATGGCAAATTCACCTATATTGACACGACGAATTTACCTATAATGCCCTGGCAAATTTACCTATACTAACACAACAAATTTACCTATAATGTCCTGGCAAATTCTTCACTTTCTTTTTTCCATGAAATGTTTACTTTTAAATGTGACATACCATTTTTTTTTTTACTTTTTTTGCTATCCCAAAATTACCATATTGGGATGGCAATTTTTATCCTTTTTTCATACATGTCAATATAATAGCAAATACATGCCATGGCAATTTATTTTAAAAACCCGTGGCATTTTTAACTCGAAGTCCATGGCAAATTAACCTTGCATCCACCCGATGGCATTTTCTTACGCTTTCACATGACAATTATATTTTCAAAAACCCATGGCAAATTAACTTTAAATCCCATGGAAAATTGACCTTTGCAAGCATGGGCAAATTAACTTTAAATCCCATGGTAACTCTACAATGAATGGCAAATTTGCTTTATATTATTTTACGCATGGAAAACCTACCTACTGTACCGTGACAAATCTTATTTGCCATGGCATTTTTTCTGTCCATAATTTTGTTTTATTTTTTACATACACATCAAATCTCTCATACAACACATGGAAATTTAAATTAAAATAGCTTGTCAATTTTTAATATGAATCTGACATGGCAATTGTTTGTCAACTTTAAATCCCACACTTTTGTTAGAAATCAAACTATTTGTAAAACTTTGCCATTGTAAAAAAATAACATCGTGGCAAATCCTAAATAGTTCTGTAAACTCAAATGCCAATTTTTTTGGAAATTTTGATTTTTTTTTGCATTAACAAAAAATTTCGTTCAGTTCATTTAGGTGGCGAGTTTTAGAATTTCTTTTTTTGCAAATTCAACTTCGGAGCCATGGCAAATTGCATTTCTGCTGGACAATGAAATTTTACATCCATGGCATTTTCTTTGAACCATGAAAAGTTTCAGAAATATGTCAAATAGTTTCTTTTACATGGCAAATGTTTTTTAAAAGTCATGGAAAATATATGTAATCATCCAGTCATGTCAATTTTTGTTTTCCATATATATATATATAATATTTTTTGAATATTTTTTAACCATGGATTCGTTTTATTGTAAAAGGGATGGCAAGTTTTGTATGTTTTTTTACATCAGAGTACTATTTATTACAAGGACCACCATAGTATCTTTTACAAGAGTACCAACAATCTCTACATGTGGATCTTCACTCACCTTACTTCTAGCTAGCATTGCTAAATCATGGGTAGCATAATTAGTCTCTCTAGGAGCATGCTCAAAAATATTATGCAAAAAGTCACATGCAAGGTGATAAATATCGTCAAATACTGCCGCCGATAGACTGAAAGAGGGACCTCCATTCTTCATTGTATTTATCACCTTGATGTTGTCGGAGTTCACCTCTATGAATACACCCAACTGTAGTTGCCGAGTTGAGACCAAACCGTAAGGCCAGTGCCTCGGCCATATGTGCATCTTGATGAGTCTAATTTATGTGATAATTTTAGTAGGTATGTTGTGCCTACATAGTAGGCTTTGTGGAATTTTACCGTGTTCGCGCACCTCTTTTTGTTGATAATCCCTTAGGTAATGCCTTTTGGACCACTTAGCATAATATGGAAGAAGTCCCTGGAAATGGTAGTGAATCACGTATTTAAAGTGATAGTCACCTATCATAAAAGAATCAAGCAAGAAGGCCAAAGAAGACATCATCGTTGCGCTTCCAGGGCAAAAGACAACGTTCCATATGACCGTGAGCGGTCATATATAGTGTCATCGCCGCCGCCAGATCAACTATTTCCACCTCATAAAATTGGATCGTGGATCTGACGCCCAGAGACACCAGAAACTCATCTAAAAGGCAAAACCCTAGCCTCCGGGGTTCTCCTCCACTTACAAGAGATCTCGTCCCGAGATCTGAGGATGGCACTGGAGAGAAGCGGAAGAGCAAGAGGTAAAACAAATTTGCTTCTTTGACAAAAGAGTGAAACCAACGAACCTTGAGAGGTTGAACAAATTGAAAGAAAAAATACAATGAAGATGAACAAAGTTGAAAACACTCCGTTAGAAAAGAGGAACAAGGAACATTGCGAGAAACTTGTAGGTTGAAGGACACGAAACAAGATCTTAACGGACCAAAAAGAATATGAAAGCACACCGGTAAAAAAGAGAAACAAGGAACACCATGTGAACCTTGGAGTTTGCAAAGCTATAAATGTCGAGAGCAATGGACAAGAAGTACACATGCAAGCACTCCGGCTGAAACGAGATGTACAAGGAACGATAAGGATCAATTACGACAACACTCCGGTTGGAAATGGAAGGCATAGAATATGAACTTGGCAAAATGAAAGCACTTAGATGCAACTCCGGTTAGAAGAGGAATGATAGACACAACACTCCGGTTAAAACAAGATAGAGAAGGAATAAGAATGATATAATTTGGACAGCACTCCGACTGTAAATGGAAGGAATTGAACATGAACTTGACAAGATGAGAGGATACTTGATGAAATCAACAACACACTACCTCCGGAACTATTGAAAGAATGGCACAAGGGGTTAGAAAGATATCAGACAGCACTTCGGTTGAGAAGGGATGTAAAACTTGATAAGATGAGAGAACTTGAATAGAGGACACGACACTCCGGTTTAATGGATAAGCAAAGGAAAAAACATGATCTTTAACAAAAATGGAATGATGGGTCGAAGAGTGCAACATCACAATGCCTCCGAAACGAAAGAATAGAAGCTAGATCGTTAGGAAGAAAGGAAGTAGAAGAAAAAGATAACTTCTACCACCAATGAATTTGAAGGCATCCTTAGAAAGAAGGATTGAATGGAGTTGTTGAAAATTAAACAACAAAAGAATAAGGTTGTTGTGGGCTTATGAAAAACGTCTCAAAATTATGAGGTGAAATTCTGCCACTAATGGAAACAATATATTGGATTAATATCAACAAGGAGACGAGAAACTTATTTCGCCGAGAGGATAAATGAAGAACTTGGGTCATTTATAAGCACCATAAATAACAACAATCCTTAGGGAAAGCTTTAGGTGAAATATAACCCAAGATAACTCCAATGAAGAGATTGATGGGTTGCAAAGGATCTCATGAACGAATTGAAAATGATGAAGGAAATATGCCCTAGAGGCAATAATAAAGTTATTATTTATTTCCTTATATCATGATAAATGTTTATTATTCATGCTAGAATTGTATTAACCGGAAACATAATACTTGTGTGAATACATAGACAAACAGAGTGTCACTAGTATGCCTCTACTTGACTAGCTCGTTGATCAAAGATGGTTATGTTTCCTAGCCATAGACATGAGTTGTCATTTGATTAACGGGATCACATCATTAGGAGAATTATGTGATTGACTTGACCCATTCCGTTAGCTTAGCACTTGATCGTTTAGTATGTTGCTATTGCTTTCTTCATGACTTATACATGTTCCTATGACTATGAGATTATGCAACTCCCGTTTACCAGAGGAACACTTTGTGTGCTACCAAACATCACAACGTAACTGGGTGATTATAAAGGTGCTCTACAGGTGTCTCCAAAGGTACATGTTGGGTTGGCGTATTTCGAGATTAGGATTTGTCACTCCGATTGTCGGAGAGGTATCTCTGGGCCCTCTCGGTAATGCACATCACTTAAGCCTTGCAAGCATTGCAGCTAATGAGTTAGTTGCGGGATGATGTATTACAGAACGAGTAAAGAGACTTGCCGGTAACGATATTGAACTAGGTATTAAGATACCGACGATCGAATCTCGGGCAAGTAACATACCGATGACAAAGGGAACAACGTATGTTGTTATGCGGTCTGACCGATAAAGATCTTCATAGAATATGTAGGAGCCAATATGAGCATCCAGGTTCCGCTATTGGTTATTGATCGGAGACGTGTCTCGGTCATGTCTACATTGTTCTCGAACCCGTAGGGTCCGCACGCTTAACGTTACGATGACAGTTTCATTATGAGTTTATATGTTTTGATGTACCGAAGGTTGTTTGGAGTCCCGGATGTGATCACGGACATGACGAGGAATCTCGAAATGGTCGAGACATGAAGATTGATATATTGGAAGCCTATGTTTGGACATCGGAAGTGTTCCGGGTGAAATCGGCATTTTACCGGAGTACCGGGCGGTTACGGAACCCCCCGGTAACCTAATGGGCCTTAATGGGCCTAGTGGAGGAAGTAGAGAGGAGGCCAAGGGGCAGCCGCGCGCCCCTCCCCCCAAGTCCGAATTGGACAAGGAGGGGGGGGGGCGGCGCCCCCCTTTTTCCTTTCCCCTCTCTCTCTCTCTCTTTCCCCCAAGTCCTAGTCCAACATGGAAAAGGGGGGGAGTCCTACTCCCGGTGGGAGTATGTAACACCCCGGATGTAACTTTTCCAATTTGTACTCCAACTCTTGCCGTTTCCGGCGTTAAGTTATTTTATTTTCTCAGGTTCGGGTCTTTGTCTTCGTGTGTTGTGGTTGTTGTCATGCATCTCATATCATGTCATCATGTGCATTGCATTTGCATACGTGTTCATCTCATGCATTCGAGCATTTTCCCCGCTGTCCGTTTTGCATTCCGGCGCTTCGTTCTCCTCCGATGGTCATTTCTAGCTTTCTTTCGTGTGTGGGGATTAAACATTTCCGGATTGGACCGAGACTTGCCAAGCGGCCTTGGTTTACTACCGGTAGACCGCCTGTCAAGTTTCGTATCATTTGGACTTCGTTTGATACTCCAACGGTTAACCGAGGGACCGAGAATGCCTCGTGTGTGTTGCAGCCCAACACCCCTCCAATTTGGTCCAAAACTCACCTAAACCTGCTCCATCATCTAGAGCGTTCGATCACGATCGCGTGGCCGAAAACCGCACCTCATTTGGACTCTCCTAGCTCCTTCTATGCCTATAAATAGGTCCTCCTCGAAAATCTCGGATCTCCTCTCTCTAACCCTAAAAAAAACCCCCCCCCCCCGCCGTCGGACGTGTCCGATTCAGGCCGGACACGTCCGCCCGCCGCAGCGGACCAACAGGCCGCTGCCACGTGTCATCGGGGCGCCCCACATCGCCGCTCCGCGCCGCCGGCCCGCTTGGCCCAGGGCGGGCCCTCCCCGGCCCGCGTCTTTCGCCGCCCGCGCCCAGCGCGAGGGAGCCGCCGCCGCCGCGCTCGTCGGCCCCGCCGCCTCCGCGCGCCATCGCTGCCACGGCGCGCCATCGCCGCCGCCTCCCCGCCGGCGCGCGCGTGCCGCCCGCCGCCCGGCCGCCGCCGCACCGCCTCCCGCGCCCCTCGGCGTCCGCGCCCGGCCGCGCCTCCCCGGCCTCCTCCTCCTCTCCCTCGTCGCCGGCGCCCCTCTCCGGCCACCGCGGCCCGCAACTCCGGCGAAGAGTCCGGCCGTCCTCGGGATCCGTGCCCCCGATCCAGATCTGAAAATATCTCCCCGCGGTTGACTTTTCCCCTCCTAACCCTAGCTCATCTGCCCTTCTTCATCATGCTATAACTTTGCATCCGTAGCTCCGATTCATGCATATAGCATATCAAAATGTTCATCTCAGAGAGTACATCATTTTATTCCATTGCATCATTTTCATTTGAGTTCATCTTGATGTCCAAAATGCTGTTAGAAGAGGGCTACTTGAGATAATTGTCAGATCTGCTACTCCATTTAGCTTTTTGTCATTTTTGCCATGATTATTGTGTGCATGATATGCCCTGATGCTCTACATATGTTTTGTTAAGGGTTTTGTCATCTTTCCAGAGGTGCAACCCATGTATTTTTGTGATGTGTGTGGTGACTAGCACGAGCTTGCAAAGTAGTGCACTTGTTAATTCTGATTTCAGGGACTTGGCATTTCCACTAAGTCTTGAGCTGTTTATCTCATATTGCCATATGTTCATGTTGTTTACTAGTAATCCGTGCCTCTTTTGAGGATGATCAGTAAGGATGTTTTGTTAATATTGTAGTGCTATATCCATCCATGTCTTTGTTTGCAATTATGGAGCACCCTAGATTGAGTCAATCAAGCTCTACTTTTGCTACTTTGTGAATCTGGGCAGATTGTCAACTTGTTTGCAATTTTGCCGATGATGTTGTAGATGATCCGTGCATGCTATGCTATTGTTCTTGACATGTCTAGCTTGAATTTTGTGTATTCTTGATGGGTGTATGCTTAGATTTTCATGACTTGATCCGTAATGAGTGCATCGAGCTCGTAAACATGCCTACTTGAGTTATGTTTCAGCATGTGCCAGTTTTCACTAAGTCTGAAAACTGATTATGTTTTTGCTATGTTCACATGCTTGCAATGGTATTTTCTGATCCCTTTTGACTCAAGGTCACTAAGGGGCTTTTGTTAAGCTTTTTGAGTAGCTCCATGCCATGCTTTATTTTGCCATGTTCAGGTCCTGTAGCATGTAGTTTTGATGCTCCGAAGTGTGCTACCTGATCTGAAATTCCAGACAAGTGTTGATTTCACTAAGTCTGAAATCTGTTTGTCATATGCATTTTTGCCATGCTTGTTTGAACCTGTTAATGGATGAATTGGCCATAGCTCAGTGCTAGACTTTTGTTAAGCATCTTGAATGCATCTCTGCCATGTATTTTGTTGTCATGTTTGGGTGCTGTAGCATGTTCATCTCGTTGCATTTAGATGGCTACTTGCTGTAAATCGCAGACCGATGTCATATTTGAATCGCTTGCCATTTCCAAATCGTAACTCCGATTCCGGCGTTCTTTATATTGTTTTCAAGCGATTTCATCTCATCTTTCCAGTGGCACACTTGGATTCCCAAGTTGAGGCCAGGTTCATGCATTCCCTGTCACATCTTGCATATGCATCCCGCATCGCATCCCGCATATCATATCATCTTTGCATCGTCTTGTTTGATTCTTGCACGTGGTTGATTGTGTCCTTGTTGCTTGTTTGTCTTGTTTGGGTAGAGCCGGGAGACGAGTTTGCTAACGAGGAGCCCGTTGAGTTTGCTTTCGAGGATCCAGCCAACTCTGACAACTGTGTAGGCAAGATGATCATACCCTCAAAATCACTACTATCTTTGCTATGCTAGATTGCTAGCTCTTTTGCTATGCCAATGCTACGATGCCTACCACTTGCTTTCAAGCCCCCCAAATTGCCATGTCAAACCTCTAACCCACCATGTCCTAGCAAACCGTTGATTGGCTATGTTACCGCTTTGCTCAGCCCCTCTTATAGTGTTGCTAGTTGCAGGTGAAGATTGAAGGCCGTTCCTTGTTGGAACATTTATTTACTTGTTGGGATATCATTATATTGCCATGTTATCTTAATTCATCTATATACTTGGTAAAGGGTGGAAGGCTTGGCCTCTCGCCTAGTGTTTTGTTCCACTCTTGCCGCCCTAGTTTCCGTCATATCGGTGTTATGTTCACGGACTTTGCGTTCCTTACGCGGTGGGGTTATAATGGGAACCCCTTGATATTTCGCCTTGATTAAAGCTTTTCCAGCAATGCCCAACCTTGGTCTTACCATTTGCCACCTAGCCTCTTTTTCCCTTGGGTTTCCGGAGCCCAAGGGTCATCTTATTTAAACCCCCCCGGGCCAGTGCTCCTCTGAGTGTTGGTCCAAATAGAGCCACTTGCAGCGCCACCTCGGGGCAACTTGAGGGTTGGTTTTAGTTGTACGTAGTGTTCATCTGAGTGTGCCCTGAGAAAGAGATATGTGCAGCTCCTATCGGGATTTGTCGGCACATTCGGGCGGTGTTGCTGGTCTTGTTTTAACCTGTCGAAGTGTCTTGAATAACCGAGATACTGAGTCTGATCAGAATGTCTTGGGAGGAGGTCTATTCCTTCGTTGACCGTGAGAGCTTGTCATGGGCTAAGTTGGGACTCCCCTGCAGGGATTTGAACTTTTGAAATCCGTGCCCGTGGTTATGGGCAGATGAGAATTTGTTAATGTCCGGTTGTAGATAACTTGAACCTTAACTTAATTAAAATGAATCAACTGAGTGTGTTACCGTGATGGCCTCTTCTCGGCGGAGTCTGGGAAGCGGACACGGTGTTGGAGTAATGTTTGCGCAGGTTGCTCTCTAGTTTCTCGCTCGCGCTTCGCCTCCTCTTCTCGCTCTCTTTTGCGAATAAGTTAGCCACCCTATTTGCTAGTCGCTTGCTGCAGCTCCACATCATTTACCTTGCCTTACCTATAAGCTTAAATAGTCTCGATCACGAGGGTGCGAGATTGCTGAGTCCCTGTAGCTCACAGATTACTATTACACCAGATGCAGGGCCCGATGATTCCTCTTCAGGAGACGCGTTTGAGCTCAAGTGGGAGTTTGACGAAGACTCTCAACGTTACTATGTTTCCTTTCCTGATGATCAGTAGTGGTGCCCAGTTGGGGGTGATCAGGACCGTGTCGCTTGTTGGGTTATCTTTTATTTTGGCGCCGTAGTCGGGCCATGAGTGTTTGGATGATATAATGTTATTTATGTACTTGATTGGCGTGGCGAGTGTAAGCCAACTATGTTATCTTCCCTTTTATTACATATATATTACATGGGATGTTGTGAAGATTGCCTAACTTGCGACATATGCCTTCAATGCGATTATGCCTCTAAGTCGTGCCTCAAAACGTGGGAGATATAGTCAAATCGGGGGTGTTACAAGTTGGTATCAGAGCCTTCCCCGACCTTAGGAGCCCCATTGCTTGATCGTTTTTAGCGGCCGAGTTGTGTCTAGAAAAATGTTTTGAGTCATTTAGGAATTATATATCGGAGAGTTTAGGAATTCTTTTTACTTCCTAGCCTCCTCATCGCTCTGGTAAGGCATCCTGATGTAGAGTTTTGACGCTTCTCTTCTCAAATTTCACTAAATTTTTTTTAGGATCACGCGGGTATCTTGGAATCGTTCCGACGGTTTTATGATGAGAACATTGTCTTGGTGCCTCCTGTCAGGGGTTTAGTGGAAGTGTCCCGGGGAGTTGAGCTCTGAGGTGTTGTCATCATAATTTTATCGTTGCAGTTCTGGAATAGCTGAGTTTAGTACGCCGACATCGAAAATCTCTTTTATGCAGTTCGTTGGTGAGATAACCTCGACGCCACCCAGTACTGGGGCGGGAGTTCGGGAGTATCGCCATAACTTGTATAACGGATGCTTTTTGATGGTTGAGGTAGATGGTTTCCAAAGTTTTTCTTGGTTATGTGTTGAAGGATGGATACAGCTGGATGTAGGATTTGCTAGTTTGGGTGAGATATTATGCTTCCCCTATATCCCCAACACCTGATTGCATAACCGGAAAGGTTCGGAAGTTTCATAGGTGGGAATTCTTGTAGCTCTAGTTCTTCTTCCACGGATATTGGTTTGAGATTGGGATTTCTTACCGATTATTCGTTCTTGATCCGTACCTTGTTGATTTATTTCTCTACCTAAATTCTATGTGGCTTCTCAATTTATGGATATGTGACCATTTCAAGAGGAATGCATTTGTTCATTTTGTTCGGATGTGAAGACTATATGTTGCAATTTTCATTCCGTTGGATTCAGGTTCAATATTTGTCTATCAATGTGCTAATGGTGGTCAACCTCTTTAGGATGGCTCCTCCAACGCGCACGACTCCGAATCCTAATCCGCCACCACCTCCACCTCCTCCGGAGGCATGGCAAGCTGTGATGTCCGCAACCAATGCAAACACACAGTTGATCATGCAAATTCTTCAAGAGCGCAATCAAGGCAACAATCAGAATCACTTTTCTACACTCAACCAGTTCCTTGCTAATGGGCCAAAGACTTTCAGCAATTGTGTTGAGGCAACCGATGCTGACGATTGGCTTGTGGATCTGTGCAAGCATTTCGAGTGTAGTAACATCAGGCCTGAGGACTTTGTTAAGTTCGCTTCCTTCCAACTCAAAGATCAAGCTGCAGAATGGTTCCAGTAGTACAAGGATTCTAGAGGTGGACGTGTTATCACTTGGGATGATTTCCGTCGAGATTTCCGAGCTCACCATATTCCCCAGAGCGTGGTTGAAAGTAAGTGTGAGGAATTCCGCAACCTGAAGCAAGGCTCTTTGTCTGTCTATGACTACAACAAGTTGTTTCAGAAGCTCGCCCGCTTTGCCAAGCATGACGTACCTGATGAGAAGAGCGTGATATACCAGTTCAGGGGTGGTCTCAGAGAAGAAATTCAGCTAGCTCTTGTTATCTTCGAGCCCTTGAGATACGATGAGTTCTACAACATGGCATTGAAGCAAGAGGCTGCTCAGTTGAGGTGTGATGCTTCCAAGAAGTGAGTCAGAGATGTTACTCCTTCTTCCTCTACTCAAGTGGCCAAGCAGCAGAAGTATTGGCTTCCTCCTCCTCCGTTCCGTCAGCCGTATCAGCAGAAGAGCAAAGGTGGCAGTGGTTCTTCCCCCCCCCCCCACCCTGGCTTTGAGAACAAGACTTCGTCTCAAGCTCCAAGATCGAGTGCTCCGTATCACCGTCCGCTTTCAGAGGTCACGTGCAACAAGTGCCAACAGAAGGGTCACTATGCCAACAAGTGTTTCAACCAGAGGGGTCTTCCTCCTCCTCCTCCGGTGAGATCGGCAAGTACAGCTGTGGTCAAGCATAACCCCAAGCATGCCAAGGTCAATTTGCTGAATGCAGCTCAGGCAGAGGACTCGCCAGATGTGATTATGGGTAACCTTCCTGTTAATGATGTTCCTGCAAAAGTTCTTTTTGACACTGGTGCATCGCTTTCTTTTATTTCAACACCATTTGTGGCCAAGCATGATTTTGTGACCGAAAGGATTCCTGTTCCGTTGAAGATTGTGTCTCCGGGCAAGCAAATGACTTCTAACAATTGCGTCCCGGATGTCTCTATCACGTTGGGCGACCACAAGTTTTTCTCTTCTCCGGTGGTTCTTGGTAACTCGGATATTGATCTTATTCTTGGAATGGATTGGCTTACTAAGCACAAGGCGCATCTTGATTGTGCTGCCAGGCAGATTCAATTGACTCATTCGTCTGAGGATGTAATTGTCTTTGCCGCTCGTGATGATACCATCTGTCTGTTTTTTCTCAATGACAAGGGTGAACTCGATGCTATCTCGCAAATTCCAGTTGTTTGCGAATATCAAGACGTCTTTCCAGAAGAGCTCCCAGGAATGCCTCCGCATTGGCCAGTTGAATTCGTTATTGATCTTGAGCCTGGTACGGAACCTGTGTGCAAACATCCTTACAAGCTCAGACCTGAAGAGTTGAAGGAGCTGAAGAAGCAACTTGATATTCAAGAGAAAATGGGTCTCATCTGGCCTAGTTCTTCTCCGTGGGGTTGTGGTGTTCTTTTTGTGAAGAAGAAGGATGGAACGGACCGACTTTGTGTTGACTACCGTCCATTGAACAAGAAGACCATCAAGAACAAATACCCACTTCCCAACATCAATGAGCTGTTCGAACAACTCAAAGGTGCCCAAGTATTCTCCAAGCTTGATCTCCGTATGGGTTATCATCAGATTCGTATCCGTGAGCAAGATATTCCCAAGACGGCTTTCAGGACAAGCTTTGGTTCATATGAATACACTGTCATGTCTTTTGGCCTCGTCAACTCTCCTCCGACTTTCTCTCGCATGATGAACTTCATCTTCAACGCCTACACCAATGACTTCGTTTTGGTCTATCTCGACGACATTCTGGTTTTCTCCAAGAACAAGGAAGATCATGCCAAGCACTTGCGTTTGGTACTCGATAAGCTAAGGGAACATTAGTTCTACGCCAAGTTCTCCAAGTGCGAATTTTGGCTCGATGAGGTTCTTTATCTTGGTCATATCATCTCTCCAAGGGCATTGCCGTGAATCCTGAGAAGGTGTCTGCAATTGTGAATTGGGAACCTCCTCAGAACGTGAAGCAACTCCGTAGCTTCCTCGGTCTCGCAAGCTATTGCCGAAGATTCGTTGAAAACTTTTCTAAGATCGCGAAGCCTCTCTCAAATCTTCTCCAGAAGCACGTCAAGTACGTTTGGTCTCCAGAGTGTGACATTGCTTTCAACACTTTGAAAGAGAAATTGAAAGAGAAATCTTCTCCAGAAGCACGTCAAGTACGTTTGGTCTTAGGGCATGTTGTGATGTGATATGGTCAAGACATGATGCTAAATTTTATTGTATGAGATGATCATGTTTTGTAACCGAGTTATCGGCAACTGGCAGGAGCCATATGGTTGTCGCTTTATTGTAAGCAATGCAATCGCCCTGTAATGCTTTACTTTATCACTAAGCGGTAGCGATAGTCGTAGAAGCATAAGATTGGCGAGACGACAACGATGCTACGATGGAGATCAAGGTGTCGCGCCGGTGACGATGGTGATCATAACGGTGCTTCAGAGATGGAGATCACAAGCACAAGATGATGATGGCCATATCATATCACTTATATTGATTGCATGTGATGTTTATCTTTTATGCATCTTATCTTGCTTTGATTGATGGTAGCATTATAAGATGATCTCTCACTAAATTTCAAGATAAAAAGTGTTCTCCCTGAGTATGCACCATTTCCAAAGTTCATCGTGCCCAGACACCACGTGATGATCGGGTGTGATAAGCTCTGCGTCCATCTACAACGGGTGCAAGCCAGTTTTGCACACGCAGAATACTTAGGTTAAACTTGACGAGCCTAGCATATGCAGATATGGCCTCGGAACACTAAGACCGAAAGGTCGAGTGTGAATCATATAGTAGATATGATCAACATAGTGATGTTCACCATTGAAAACTACTGCATTTCACGTGATGATCGGTTATGGTTTAGTTGATTTGGATCACGTGATCACTTAGAGGATTAGAGGGATGTCTTTCTAAGTGGGAGTTCTTAAATGATTAATTGAACTTAAATTTATCATGAACTTAGTACCTGATAGTATCTTGCTTGTTTATGTTTGATTGTAGATAGATGGCCCGTGCTCTTATTCCGTTGAATTTTAATGCGTTCCTTGAGAAAGCAAAGTTGAAAGATGATGGTAGCAATTACACGGACTGGGTCCGTAACTTTAGGATTATCCTCATTGCTGCACAGAAGAATTACGTCCTGAAAGCACCGCTGGGTGCCAGGCCTGCTGCTAGAGCAACACCAGATGTTATGAACGTCTGGCAGACCAAAGCTGATGACTACTCGATAGTTCAGTGTGCCATGTTTTACGGCTTAGAACCGGGTCTTCAACGACGTTTTGAATGTCATGGAGCATATGAGATGTTCCAAGAGTTGAAGTTAATATTTCAAGCAAATGCCCGGATTGAGAGATATGAAGTCTCCAATAAGTTCTATAGCTGCAAGATGGAGGAGAACAGTTCTGTCAGTGAGCATATACTCAAAATGTCTGGGTATCATAATCACTTGATTCAACTGGGAGTTAATCTTCCGGATGATAGCGTCATTGACAGAATTCTCCAATCACTGCCACCAAGCTACAAGAGCTTCATGATGAACTATAATATGCAAGGGATGAACAAGACAATTCCTGAGCTCTTCGCAATGCTAAAGGCTGCGGAGGTAGAAATCAAGAAGGAGCATCAAGTGTTGATGGTCAACAAGACCACTAGTTTCAAGAAAAAGGGCAAAGGGAAGAAGAAGGGGAACTTCAAGAAGAACAATAAGCAAGTTGCTGCTCAGGAGAAGAAACCCAAATCTGTACCTAAGCCTGAAACTGAGTGCTTCTACTGCAAGCAGACTGGTCACTGCAAGCGGAACTGCCCCAAGTATTTGGCGGATAAGAAGGATGGCAAGGTGAACAAAGTTATATGTGATATACATGTTATTGATGTGTACCTTACTAGAGCTCGCAGTAGCACCTGAGTATTTGATACCGGTTCCGTTGCTAACATTTGCAACTCGAAACAGGGACTACGGATTAAGCGAACACTGGCGAAGGACGAAGTGACGATGCGCGTGGGAAATGGTTCCAAAGTCGATGTGATAGCGGTCGGCATGCTACCTCTACATCTACCTTCGGGATTAGTATTAGACCTAAATAATTGTTATTTGGTGCCAGCGTTAAGCATGAACATTATATCTGGATCTTGTTTGATGCGAGACGGTTATTCATTTAAATCAGAGAATAATGGTTGTTCTATTTATATGAGTAATATCTTTTATGGTCATGCACCCTTGAAGAGTGGTCTATTTTTGATGAATCTCGATAGTAGTGATACACATATTCATAATGTTGAAACCAAAAGATGCAGAGTTGATAATGATAGTCTAACTTATTTGTGGCACTGCCGTTTAGGTCATATCAGTGTAAAGCGCATGAAGAAACTCCATACTGATGGACTTTTGGAACCACTTGATTATGAATCACTTGGTACTTGCGAACCGTGCCTCATGGGCAAGATGACTAAAACACTGTTCTCCGGTACTATGGAGAGCAACAGATTTGTTGGAAATCATACATACAGATGTATGTGGTCCGGTGAATGTTGAGGCTCGTGGCGGATATCGTTATTTCTCACCTTCATAGATGATTTAAGCATATATGGGTATATCTACTTAATGAAGCATAAGTCTGAAACAATTGAAAAGTTCAAAGAATTTCAGAGTGAAGTTGAAAATCATCGTAACAAGAAAATAAAGTTTCTACGATCTGATCGTGGAGGAGAATATTTGAGTTACGAGTTTGGCCTACATTTGAAACAATGCAGAATAGTTTCGCAACTCACGCCACCCGGAACACCACAGCGTAATGGTGTGTCCGAACGTCGTAATTGTACTTTACTAGATATGGTGCGATCTATGATGTCTCTTACAGATTTACCGCTATCGTTTGGGGTTATGCTTTAGAGACGGCCGCATTCACGTTAAATAGGGCACCATCAAAATCTGTTGAGACGACGCCTTATGAACTATGGTTTGGCAAGAAACCGAAGTTGTTGTTTCTGAAAGTTTGGGGCTGCGATGCTTATGTGAAAAAGCTTCAACCTGATAAGCTCGAACCCAAATCGGAGAAATGTGTCTTCATAGGATACCCAAAGGAGACTGTTGGGTACACCTTCTATCACAGATCCAAAGGCAAGACATTCGTTGCTAAGAATGGATCCTTTCTAGAGAAGGAGTTTCTCTCGAAAGAAGTGAGTGGGAGGAAAGTAGAACTTGATGAGGTAACTGTACCTGCTCCCTTATTGAAAGTAGTACATCACAGAAACCGGATTCTGTGACACCTACACCAATTAGTGAGGAAGCTAATGATAATGATCATGAAACTTCAGATCAAGTTACTACTGAACCTCGTAGATCAACCAGAGTAAGATCCACACCAGAGTGGTACGGTAATCCTGTTCTGGAAGTCATGCTACTAGATCATGATGAACCTACGAACTATGAAGAAGCGATGGTGAGCCCAGATTCCGCAAAATGTCTAGAAGCCATGAAATCTGAGATGAGATCCATGTATGAGAACAAAGTGTGGACTTTGGTTGACTTGCCTATTGATCGGCAAGCAATTGAGAATAAATGGATCTTCAAGAAGAAGACTGACGCTGACGGTAATGTTACTGTCTACAAAGCTCGACTTGTTGCAAAAGGTTTTCAACAAGTTCAAGGGATTGACTATGATGAGACCTTCTCACCCGTAGCGATGCTTAAGTCTGTCCGAATTATGTTAGCAATTGCCGCATTTTATGATTATGAAATTTGGCAGATGGATGTCAAAACTGCATTCCTGAATGGATTTCTGGAAGAAGAGTTGTATATGATACAACCGGAAGGTTTTGTCGATCCAAAGGGAGCTAACAAAGTGTGCAAGCTCCAGCGATCCATTTATGGACTGGTGCAAGCCTCTCGGAGTTGGAATAAACGCTTTGATAGTGTGATCAAAGCATTTGGTTTTATACAGACTTTTGGAGAAGCTTGTATTTACAAGAAAGTGAGTGGGAGCTCTGTAGCATTTCTGATATTATATGTGGATGACATATTACTGATTGGAAATGATATAGAATTTCTGGATAGCATAAAGGGATACTTGAATAAGAGTTTTTCAATGAAAGACCTCGGTGAAGCTGCTTACATATTGGGCATTAAGATCTATAGAGATAGATCAAGACGCTTAATTGGACTTTCACAAAGCACATACCTTGACAAAGTTTTGAAGAAGTTCAAAATGGATCAAGCAAAGAAAGGGTTCTTGCCTGTGTTACAAGGTGTGAAGTTGAGTAAGACTCAATGTCCGACCACCGCAGAAGATAGAGAGAAAATGAAAGATGTTCCCTATGCTTCAGCCATAGGCTCTATCATGTATGCAATGCTGTGTACCAGACCTGATGTGTGCCTTGCTATAAGTCTAGCAGGGAGGTACCAAAGTAATTCAGGAGTGGATCACTGGACAACGGTCAAGAACATCCTGAAGTACCTGAAAAGGACTAAGGATATGTTTCTCGTATATGGAGGTGACAAAGAGCTCATCATAAATTGTTACGTTGATGCAAGCTTTGACACTGATCCGGACGATTCTAAATCGCAAATTGGATACGTGTTTACATTAAACGGTGGAGCTGTCAGTTGGTGCAGTTCTAAACAAAGCGTCGTGGCGGGATCTACATGTGAAGCGGAGTACATAGCTGCTTCGGAAGCAGCAAATGAAGGAGTCTGGATGAAGGAGTTCATATCCGATCTAGGTGTCATACCTAGTGCATCGGGTCCAATGAAAATCTTTTGTGACAATACTGGTGCAATTGCCTTGGCAAAGGAATCCAGATTTCACAAGAGAACCAAGCACATCAAGAGACGCTTCAATTCCATTCAGGATTTAGTCCAACTGGGAGACATAGAAATTTGCAAGATACATACGGATCTGAATGTTGCAGACCCGCTGACTAAGCCTCTTCCACGAGCAAAACATGATCAGCACCAAGGCTCCATGGGTACTCACAAAGCATATTCATGTTCATAATCAGAGGGGTAATAATATGCATATAGGATCTGAACATATGATCTTCCACCAATTAAACCAACTAGCATCAACTACAAGGAGTAATCAACACTACTAGCACCAATCCCGGACTTTGAGACAAGAATTGGATACAAGAGATGAACTAGGGTTTGGAGATGAGATGGTGCTGGTGAAGATGTTGATGGAGATTGCCCTCTCCCGATGAGAGGACCGTTGGTGATGATGATGGCGATGATCTCCCCCTCCCGAAGGGAAGTTTCCCCGGCAGAACAGCTCTGCCGGAGCTCTAGATTGGATCCGCCAAGGTTCCGCCTCGTGGCGGCGGAGTCTCGTCCCGAAAAGTTCCTTTTTATTTTTTTCTCATCGAAAGACCTCATATAGGAGAAGATGGGCATCAGAGAGCCACCAGGGGGCCCATGAGGTAGGGGGGCGCGCCCTAGGGGTGGGGGCGCCCCCACCCTCGTGAGAAGGGTGTGGGCCCCCTGGCCTTCATCTTTGGCGTGGATTTTTATTTATTTCTTTTAAGACGTTCCGTAGAGTTTCAGGACTTTTGGAGTTGCGCAGAATAGGTCTCTAATATTTGCTCCTTTTCTAGACCAGAATTCCAGCTGCTGGCATTCTCCCTCTTTATGTAAACCTTGTAAAATAAGAGAAAATAGCCACAAGTATTGTGACATAAAGTGAAATAACAGTCCATAATGCGATAAATATCGATATAAAAGCATGATGCAAAATGGACATATCAACTCCCCAAGCTTAGACCTCGCTTGTCCTCAAGCGAAAAGCCGATAACAACAAATATGTCCTCATGTTTAGAGGTAAAGGCGTCGATAAAAATAAAATACGGACATGAAGGCCTCATGATTATTCTCATAACAGCAACATATATAGATTTTGTCATATGATTACTTATGTTCAAGTGATGATCTATTCACAATGCAAAAGTATAAATTATAAACCTTATTGGGCTCCGACAAACTATAATATCAGTCATTGAAGCAATTGCAATTTATCATAATATCGGAAAGAGTCTATGTCAGAGCTAAAAAGCAAGTCCACATACTCAACTATCATTAAGTCCTCCATAATTGCCAACACTCACGCGATACTTGTGGTTACGGAGTTTTAATCGGACACAGAGAAAGATATGAGCTTATAGTTTTGCTGTACATCCCGAATTTTCAATTTGGAATGTTATACATTAGATCATCATTGCATATCATAATTTATTTGCTTTTGGTTTTGATCCTAGAAATTCTACGCAACTCAAGGACCCACGGAGAGAGTTGGGGATTTCGTTATTTTCATATTTGAGTTTTCTCAAATTTTGAGAATAGGATCATTTGATTTTAATTATTTTATCATCAATTATTTCTATTACAAAAATATGAGAGAGGGAATAAAATGACTTTCCCAAAATAAAGAAATATTGAGGATTTAATAATAAAATCAAATAAGATTTTATTTCGGAGTTTTTCGTTATTTTATTTGAATTTAGGAAAAATGTGCGTTTTTCAAATTGCATTTAGGCCCCAAATAAATGTTCACCTTGTGCGGCTTGATTTTAGAAGCGCGAGAAAATTTATTTCGGGATTTTTGGAGTCCTCTTAGTATTTCTTTTATATTTTTTTCTGCGCGAAATAATTTTTTAAAAAAACCGACCTACGGGCCGGGTTAGGCCCGGACTCCTCCGAGGCCGGCCTTTAAAGCCGGGGCGCCCGACCCCGCAGCCCACCGAGCCGCCCCGAACCCTAGCTCCAGCCGCCGCTCGCGCCTCCCCGCCCCGCCGCCGGATCCCACCGCCGCCGCCTCCCGCCAGCGCCGCGCCGCCCCGCCGCCGACCACCCCGTCGCCGGAGCCCCGCCGCCGCCGCCGGAACCTCGCCGGAGTTGCTGGGTAGTTTTTTTTAGACGCCGGTTTTTTTTCAGAAAAACAGTTCGGTTTTTCCGACGGTTTTGTTCGTTTTTTTAGTTTCGGTTTTTTAAATAGATTGGTTTTTCCGATTTATTTAAATAGCGAGCGTTCGTTCATTCGTTCATTCTAGTGAACGTTCGTCGTTTTTTCTTTTCTCGGAATTAAATCCGCGATTTTTCTGATCGCGATTTCTGATCCGATTTTCGTTTCAGTATAACTTTTCGCTCGTTTATCGAAATCAGGCGATTCAAGCGCCTGGAGTTTCGTCTCAAAACCCTCTATTCGTTTAACCAACTTAAACGAGTTTTTGCCACTGTAAAAATTGCCCTAGATCCAGAATAGTAAACGAAGCCTGTTTCTTTTTCCGTTTGACTTTCGTTGCTTCGTTTGATTTGATTCTTTTGCAAATCGGAGTTCTTAAGTTGAGCTTTCTGGTTAGATCTCTTATTTGAATTTTACCTGTGCATTAGATGAATACTTACTATATGCTTGTTTGTTTATCTGCAATAGAATACCCGGAGTGCACCGCCTGTTACTTCGAATCTCTAGGTTTCGCGGATCATCAGCAAGGCAAGTAACACTTTGATCAGACCTCCTACTACCCAGTTTTATTGCATTAGATCAATCCTCAAACATTGCATGATTAGGATCTAATTAAATTGTGGGTTTGGGAAGTAGTTGAGGTAGTACCTATTACCTGTTGTATTATCAAACCTTTGGGAGTTACTTCTACGTTTGCTTACTATTGCTATGCTATGCTAGTAGACGTGGATTGGGTGAGCGATATCCATGACAGATGTGAGAGAGTTAATTAATGGTTTATCTAAGGTGGCAACTTAAACACACATCTGGGTGGATTGAGGTACCTGGGTATTCCAGGATCGCCTGTTTTCTTTATGGACCGCCACCTAGGCCCAAAGGGATCATGAGATTTTTCATACTAGAAACTTCCGTGTGTAGCCAAAAGCTATTATGGGCTCTAGCATAGTTGATTAAGTCGTGCGAACTCTTACAGGGTAGACTAGTAGATGTAGGGGAAAGTAGGTGTAACGGTCTATCCATCGTAAGGTGCTAGCGCTTCTGAAAGACTATGTCTCGGCCATCCGTCTTCTCAAACACCATGTAGTGCGAGAAACCAAACGGAGGCGATCGAGTCTTGTGGGGAAAAGTGCGCAAACCTCTGCAGAGTGTATAAACTAATCATGGTTAGCCGTGTCCCCGGTTATGGACAACTTGAGTATCTAGTACCTGGATTATCATGTGAATCTCAACATGTTACCCTAAGATTTAATTTTGATGGGTTTGTTTAATGATGATGCTTAATTGGGATTGAGGATGCTGTCAACCATTCGCAATGTTTAACAACTACCATGATAGTTAAATAAAATTTATTCCTTTGCAGTAGAGAAAAATTGGCTTTACGCAAAACTGTAACCATAGAGCTTTCCACCAGCCAAATATGCATATAGTATAGCTGTTTCATTCCATTACTCTCTATGTGTTACATTGTCGGCATATTCCATGTGCTGACCCGTTTTCGGGCTGCAACGTTAATGTTGCAGACTTTTCAGATGACGATTAAGGAGTTTTTAGGTCGTGGTTCTATACTCAGTGATGCCGTTGGAGTTGATGGACTCACTTATCTTCCAAGCCTTCCGCTGTTATCGTTATTAGATGGCCTTAAGCCATATTTATTGTAATAAGTTCTCTATTGAGACACTCGATGTAATAAGTGTGTGATTGCTACTCTGTTATAAATCCTTCAAGTACTGTGTGGTGTCAGCATTACTGATCCAGGGATGACACCTGAGCACAGAGATCAGACTGTTTGAGGTCTGGTCGCTACATTTTCCCCACAACCTTTTACCTCAAGGGTAATGTCAACAATAATGGTTCATGCTCCCCTACATCCAATTAGATATATATATCATGTTCTTTCCAACATGCTGAGCTTGCCAAAGGATAAAATGAAAAGGAAAAGGTGAAGATCACCATGACTCTTGCATAAGGTAGAAGATAATAATAAAGGATAGGCCCTTCGCAGAGGGAAGCAGAGGTTTCCATGCCCTTTTATGGTTGGATATATAAAATCTCAATGCGAAAGAACGTCACTTTATATTTCCCCTTGTGATATGAACCTTTATTATGCAGTCCGTCGCTTTTATTACTTCCACATCACAAGATCGTATAAAGCTTATTTCTCCCACACCAATCAATCATACATATTTAGAGCAATTTTTATTGCTTTGCACCGATGACAACTTACTTGAAGGATCTTACTCAATCCATAGGTAGATATGGTGGACTCTCATGGCAAAACTGGTTTAAGGGTATTTGGAAGCACAAGTAGTATTTCTACTTGGTGCTGAGAATTTGGCTAGCAAGAGGGGGAAAGGCAAGCTCAACAAGTTAGAGGATCCATGACAACATACTTTATCTCAGATATAAGAAATACATAACTCATTATGTTGTCTTCCTTGTCCAACATCAACTCTTTAGCATGTCATATTTTAATGAGTGCTTCCAATCATAAAAGATGTCAATGATAATATATCTATATGTGAAAACCTCTCTTTCCTTATTACTTCCTATTAATTGCAACAATGACCAAAGCTATGTCTGCCAACTCCCAAAAACTTTTAATCATCATACTCTTTCTATGTGAAGTCATTACTCCCAATAAGATCAATACGAACTCTTTGTTTCTTTTTATTCTTTTCTTTTATTCACCCAAGATCATGGCAAAATAATAAAGCCCTTGACTCAACACTAATCTTTATTATATATAGCTCACGGACTCGATTACATAGAGAGATCATAAAGAAAAACTCAAAACTAGATCATGCCTTAAACTTTATTCTACTAGATCAAGATACTACTAATAGGATTGAACTAAGAAAAATGGTAAAGATAAGAGTTGTGATTGTGATACGATACCGGGGCACCTCCCCCAAGCTTGGCAGTTGCCAAGGGGAGTGCCCATACCCATGTGATTATATCTCCTTGGTTGGTGAAGAAGGTGGAGGTGACGGATAATCGCACATCGAGCGTAAGAGGTCCTCCAGCTTGCGAATAATGCCCTTGAGTGCGACAATATGATCCTTCAACAAAATATTTTCTTGTGTGAGATACTTGTTTTGAAAACGAGCCAACTCAATCATCTTGAAAGCTTCGATCTCAGTTGGGGTAAGAAGGTTATGATCAATTTGAAGGGTGTCTTCTGCTGCTGGAGCTTGATCCTCTGTGGCCTTCTTGATCCTTTCATCCTTGTTAACCTTCATGGGTTCTTCCCTCTTCAGATCTATCTTCATTAGCCAAGCATCGTTTTCACCATTGTTGGAGGAGGGAGACTACATGATGCCTAGCCTGGAAAACCCTGACAGAAAACAGCTCGAAACAAAAACAGAGGAGGTTTGCGTGATACGGAGTCAAAACCTCCGGGAGATTATATAATGAATTTTTACCGAGCAAAATACGTAACGTGCAAGAAAACAGAGTCCGAAAGGCACACAAGGTGCTCAGGAGGTAGGGGGGCGCGCCCAGGGGGGTAGGGCGCGCGCACCACCCTCGTGGGGCCCTCATGTCCTTCTCGGACTGCTACTTATTTTTCTATTTTTCTAAATATTCCAAGACGGAGAAATATTGCCTTAAAAATTGTTTTGGAGTCGGTTTACTTACCGTACCACATACCTATTCCTTTTCGGAGTCTGAAACATTCCGGAAAGTTTCCCTTATGTATTCCTCCGGGGTTACGGTTTCAATAATATTGATTTCGACATTTATGGGATTACCTGAGATATAATGTTTGATTCTTTGACCGTTTACCACCTTCAGATTTGTGCCTTCGAAGTTGTTGATTTTTATGGCACCGGAACGATAGACCTCTTCGATAACATAGGGGCCTTCCCATTTAGAGAGAAGTTTTCCTGCAAAAAATCTTAAATGAGAGTTGTATAGCAATACATAATCACCTACATTAAACTCACGCTTTTGTATCCTTTTGTCATGCCATATTTTAACTTTTTCTTTAAACAACTTGGCATTTTCATAAGCTTGGGTTCTCCATTCATCAAGTGAGCTAATATCAAATAACCTCTTTTCACCGACAAGTTTAAAATCATAGTTGAGCTCTTTAATAGCCCCAGTATGCCTTAGGTTCTAGTTCGTGAGGTAAGTGACATGCTTTTCCATAGACCATTTTATATGGAGACATACCCATAGGATTTTTGTATGCAGTTCTATAAGCCCATAATGCATCATCAAGTTTCTTAGACCAATTCTTTCTAGACCTATTAACAGTCTTTTGCAAAATTAATTTGAGATCTCTATTGCTCAACTCTACTTGACCACTAGACTGTGGGTGATAAGGAGATGCAATTCTATGATTAACATCATATTTAGCAAGCATTTTACGGAAAGCACCATGAATAAAGTGTGAACCATCATCAGTCATTAAATATCCAGGGACTCCAAACCTCGGGAAAATAACTTCCTTAAGCATTTTAATAGAAGTGTTATGATCAGCACTACTAGTTGGAATATCTTCTACCCACTTAGTAACGTAATCAACAGCAACTAGAATATGTGTGTATCCATTAGAGGCTGGAAAAGGTCCCATATAATCAAAACCCCAAACATCAAACGGTTCAATAACAAGTGAATAATCCATAGGCATTTCTTGACGTCTACTAATATTACCAATTCTTTGACATTCATCACAAGACAAGACAAACTTACTGGCATCCTTGAAGAGAGTAGGCCAATAAAAACCAGATTGTAATACCTTATGTGCAGTTCTATCTCCAGCGTGGTGTCCTCCATAAGACTCAGAATGACACTTGCGTAGGATCTGTTCCTGTTCATGCTCAGGTACACAACGTCTAATAACACCATCTACCCCTTCTTTATAAAGATGTGGGTCATCCCAAAAGTAATGTCTCAAATCATAGAAGAACTTTTTATTTTGTTGGTATGTGAAGCTAGGTGGTATAAACTTAGCAACAATACAATTAGCATAATCAACATACCATGGAGTACTATGAGAGGTACTTATAACATTTAATTGTTCATCAGGAAAGCTATCATTAATAGAGAGTGGGTCATCAAGAATATTTTCTAACCTAGACAGGTTGTCTGCAACGGGGTTCTCAGCTCCCTTTCTATCAACAATATGCAAATCAAATTCTCGTAGCAAGAGAACCCATCTAATAAGTCTAGGTTTAGCATCTTTCTTTTCCATAAGATATTTAATAGCAGCATGATCAGTTTGAATAGTTACTTTAGAATCAACAATATAAGATCTGAACTTATCACAAGCAAATACAACTGCTAAGAGTTCTTTTTCAGTAGTAGCATAATTTCTTTGAGCATTGTCTAGAGTCTTACTAGCATAATGAATAACATTTAATTTCTTATCAACTCTTTGCCCTAGAACAACACCTACAACATAATCACTAGCATCACACATAATTTCAAAGGGTAGGTTCCAATCAGGTGCCTGAACAATAGGTGCAGAGACTAATGCTTTCTTAAGTATTTCAAATGCTTCTACACAATCATCATCAAAGACAAATGGTATATCTTTTTGCAATAAATTAGTCAGAGGCCGAGAAATCTTTGAGAAGTCCTTAATGAACCTCCTATAAAATCCAGCGTGACCAAGGAAACTTCTTATACCTTTGATGTCTTTGGGACACGACATCTTTTCAATAGCATCAACCTTGGCTTTATCAACTTCAATACCTGTTTCAGAAACTTTGTGCCCCAAGACAATACCTTCATTAACCATAAAGTGTCACTTTTCCCAATTCAATACAAGATTAGTTTCTTCACATCTCTGCAAAACTCGATCAAGATTGCTCAAGCAATCATCAAAAGATGAACCATAGATGGAAAAGTCATCCATGAAAACCTCACAAATCTTTTCACAAAAGTCAGAGAATATAGCCATCATACATCTTTGAAAGGTAGCAGGTGCATTATATAAACCAAAAGGCATACATCTATAAGCAAAAGTACCAAAAGGGCATGTAAAAGTAGTCTTTGATTGATCTCTAGCCGACACAGGTATTTGAGAGAAACCAGAATAACCATCTAGAAAGCCGTAATGTGTATGTTTGCATAATCTTTCTAGCATTTGATCAATAAAAGGTAAGGGGTAATGATCTTTCTTAGTAGCTTTATTTAATTTGCGGAAATCAATTACCATCCTATAACCTGTGATAATTCTTTGTGGAATCAATTCATCTTTATCATTAGGAACAACAGTAATACCTCCTTTCTTAGGGACACAATGGAAAGGACTTACCCACTCACTATCAGCAACGGGATAGATTATACCTTCCTCCAGAAGCTTTAGTATTTCTTTTCTTACCACTTCTTTCATTTTAGGATTCAGACGTCGTTGAGGATCACGAACTAGTTTGGCATCTGCTTCCAAATTTATTTTATGTTGACATAGAGTGGGACTAATGCCCTTAAGATCATCAAGAGTATATCCAATAGCAGCACGATGCTTCTTCAGAGTTTTCAATAATCTTTCTTCTTCATGCTCTGAAAGGTTAGCACTAATAATAACAGGATATATCTTCTTTTCATCAAGATAAGCATATTTAAGATTATCAGGCATGGGTTTGAGCTCAAACACGGGATCACCCTTGGGTGGAGGAGGATCCCCTAAAATTTCAACAAGCAAGTTGTGATGCAGAATAGGTTCTTGTTTAAAGAATACTTCATCTATTTCCCTTCTTTCATTCATGAACATATCGTTTTCATGGTCTAGCAAATAATGTTCTAAAGGATCACTAGGAGGTACGGCAATAGAAGCAAGACAAATAATTTCATCCTTACTAGGTAATTCTTCCTCACGATGTTGTTTACTAAATTTAGAGAAATTAAACTCATGAACCATATCATCCAAACCAACAGTAACAATATTCTTAGTGCAGTCTATGGTAGAATTGACATTATTTAAGAAGGGTCTACCAAATATAATTGGACAAAAGCTATCTTGCAGAGAAGTAAGACCAAGAAAATCAGCAGGATATTTAGTTTTCCCACAAAGACTTCAACATCTCTAACAATTCCAATTGGTGCAATAGTATCTCTATTAGCAAGTTTAATAGTAACATCAATATCTTCTAACTCAACATGTGCAATTTCATTCTTAATTTCTTTGTATAAGTCATGAGGTATAACACTAGCACTAGCACCCATATCACATAAGCCATGATAACAATGATCTCCTATTTTAACAAAAATAACAGGCACGCCTACCACAGGTCTATGTTTATCTTTAGCACAAGGTTTAGCAATTCTAGCAGTTTCACCTTCGAACTGAATAACATGCCCATCAATATTATCAGACAAGAGATCTTTAACAATAGAAATATTAGGTTCTACTTTAACTTGCTCAGGAGGTGTATAAGTTCTAATATTGCTTTTACGAATAACAGTTGAAGCTTTAGCATGATCCTTTATTCTAACAGGGAAAGGTGGTTTCTCAATATAAGAAGTAGGAACAATAGGATCATTATAAGTGACAGTCTTTTCTTCAACTTTAATAGGTGCAGATACTTTTACTTCTATGGGAGGATGATATTTAAACCACTTCTCCTTAGGGAGATCAACATAAGTAGCAAAAGATTCACAGAAAGAGGCTACTATCTCAGAGTCAAGTCCATATTTAGTGCTAAACTTACGGAAAATATCGGTGTCCATAAAAGATTTAACACAATCAAACTTAGGTGTCATACCTGACTCCTTACCTTCGTCGAGGTCCCAATCTTCAGAGTTGCATTTAATTCTATCCAATAAATTCCATCTGAATTCAATAGTCTTCATCATAAAAGAGCCAACACAAGAAGTATCGAGCATGGTGCGATTGTTTTCAGAAAGGTGAGCATAAAATTTTGCATAATTATTTCTCTTGAGAGCTCATGATTGGGGCATGAATATAACATTGATTTAAGCCTCCCCCAAGCTTGAGCGATGCTTTCTCCTTCGCGAGGCCAAAAATTATATATATAATTGCGATCACGATGAACAAGATGCATAGGGTAATACTTTTGATGAAATTCCAGCTTCAATCTTTTATAGTCCCACGATCTCATATCATCACATAGCCTATACCATATCAACGCGTCTCCCTTCAAAGATAAAGGGAAGACCTTATTCTTAGCAACATCATCGGGTATACCTGCAAGCTTAAATAATCCACAAACTTCATCCACATATATTAAGTGCTCATCAGGATGCTTTGTTCCATCTCCTGTAAAAGGATTAGCTAGCAGTTTTTCTATCATACCCGAAGGATACTCATAAGGAATTTCATTTTCAATAGGTTCAGTAGGTTGAGGAGAAACTCTTTGCTCTACTGCACGGGGTGAAGATACCCCAAACAATCCCCTCAGAGAATTACTTTCCATAGTAACAAGTGACAGTAAATTTCAGCACACTATATATATTTTTCCTTACCAAATTCCACCTACCAAAGGCGCTACAATCCCCGACAACGACGCCAGAAGAGAGTCTTGATGACCCACAAGTATAGGGGATCTATCGTAGTCCTTTCGATAAGTAAGAGTGTCGAATCCAACAAGGAGCAGAAGGAAATGATAAGCGGTTTTCAGCAAGGTATTCTCTGCAAGTACTGAAATAAGTGGTAACAGATAGTTTTGTGATAGGATAAGTTGTAACGAGCAACAAGTGACAAAAGTAAATAAAGTGCAGCAAGATGGCCCAATCCTTTTGTAGAAAAGGACAAGCCAGAACAACTCTTATAATAGGAAAAGCGCTCCCGAGGACACATGGGAATATCGTCAAGCTAGTTTTCATCACGTTCATATGATTCACGTTCGATACTTTGATAATTTGATATGTGGGTGGACCGGTGCTTGGGTGCTGTTCTTACTTGAACAAGCATCCCACTATGATTAACCTCCATTGCAAGCATCTGCAACTACAACAAAAGTATTAAGGTAAACCTAACCATAGCATGAAACATATGGATCCAAATTAGCCCCTTACAAAGCAACACATAAACTAGGGTTTAAGCTTCTGTCACTCTAGCAACCCATCATCTACTTATTACTTCCCAATGCCTTCCTCTAGGCCGAAATAATGGTGAAGTGTTATGTAGTCGATGTTCACATAACACCACTAGAGGCGAGACAACATACATCTTATCAAAATATCAAACGAATACCAAATTCACATGACTACACATAGCAAGACTTCTCCCTTGTCCTCAGGAACGAACGTAATTACTCACAAAGCATATTCATGTTCATAATTGGAGGGGTAACAATATGCATATAGGATCTGAACATATGATCTTCCACCAATTAAACCAACTAGCATCAATTACAAGGAGTAATCAACACTACTAGCACCAATCTCGGACTTTGAGACAAGAATTGGATACAAGAGATGAACTAGGGTTTGGAGATGAGATGGTGCTGGTGAAGATGTTGATGGATATTGCCCTCTCCCAATGAGAGGAGCGTTGGTGATGACGATGGTGATGATTTCCCCCTCCCGGAGGGAAGTTTCCCCAGCAGAACAGTTCTGCCGGAGCTCTAGATTGGATCCGCCAAGATTCCACCTCGTGGTGGCGGAGTCTCGTCCCGAAAAGTTCCTTTTTATTTTTTTCTCATCGAAAGACCTCATATAGGAGAAGATGGGCATCGGAGAGCCACCAGGGGGCCCACGAGGTAGGGGGGGCGCGCCCTAGGGGGGGGCGCCCCCACCCTCGTGAGAAGGGTGTGGGCCCCCTGGCCTTCATCTTTGGCGTGGATTTTTCTTTATTTCTTTTAAGACGTTCCGTAGAGTTTCAGGACTTTTGGAGTTGCGCAGAATAGGTCTCTAATATTTGCTTCTTTTCCAGACCAGAATTCTAGCTGTCGGCATTCTCCCTCTTTATGTAAACCTTGTAAAATAAGAGAAAATAGCCATAAGTATTGTGACATAAAGTGAAATAACAGTCCATAATGCGATAAATATCGATATAAAAGCATGATGAAAAATGGACGTATCACAAGGCGGCGGTAACGGCGGTGGGCGGCGTCGGCGGCGGCGGCTGCGGCTTGGGCGGCGGGGTGGTGCAGTGAGGAGAGGGGGGCGGCGGCCTATTTAAAGGGGCCCGGGGGGGTCCGGTTGGCTTGGGGGAGGGGGCACGAGGCGGCGGTGAAGTCGGAGTCGGGGCCGGACTCCGGCTCGGTCATGGTGGCGTGCGCGGGGAAGGCGGCAACGGTGCGGGCCGGCTGGGCTTCGGCCCAGCCGGTCGAAGAGTTTTTTTTAAATAATTTCACCGAAAAGGAAAAATCCAAAATAAAATAAATAAAAATCCTAAATCCCAAAAATAATTTTCACGGTCCTCTACAAATATTTAGGACCACATGAAGATTTTTCTAGCCTAAAATGCAATTTTCCCCTAACTTAACCGAATAAAATCTCAAATAAATAACGATTTTTGTTTAATTTCCATTATTATCTCTGTTTTGAAGAAGTCATATTATCTTCTCTCATTATTTTATTTATTTTGAAATAAATGGAAAACAATAATTTAAAATAAAAATCACTTTGATCCAATTTACCAATTTTGAAGAATTCAAAATGGAATTTATGAAAACCTCCAACTCTCTCACATGGTCCTTGAGTTGCTTAAGGTTTCTAGGATCAAAATGTACAAATAAAACAAATTCAAAATGCAAAGAGCATGGATGCATATGATGACCTAATGATTAACATCCAAATTGAAAATTGGGATGTTACAAGTAGAGGGTCAAGGGAGAGTTATGTCAGCACGACGGCGTGGCAACGGTGTTGGTGATGCGATCCACGCAGGGCTTCGCCTAAGCACTACGACAGTATGACCGAGGTGGTAAACTCTGGAGGGGGCACCACACACGGCTAAGAGAAATCTTGGTGTACCTTTGGGGTGCCCCCGCCCCCGTATATAAAGGGGGGGAGGAGGAGGTGGCCGGACCAAGGGGGCGCGCCAAGGGGGGAGTCCTACTTGGACTCCTAGTCCAATTAGGATTCGACCCCCTTCTAATCACAACAAGGAGGGAGAGGGAGAAGGAAAGGGGGGTCACACCCCCACCCCTAGTCCAATTCAGTTTGGGCTTGGGGGGCGCGCGCCATCTCCCGTGGGAGCCTCCCACTCTCCACTATGGCCCAATAGGCCCATTAACTTTCCCGGGGGGTTCCTGTAGCCTCCCGGTACTCCGAAAAATCCCCGAAACTTATTGGAACCATTCCGGTGTCCGTATATAACCTTCCAATATATCAATCTTTACCTCTCGACCATTTCGAGACTCCTCTCATGTCTGTCGGCATTCTGGGAACGGGGGGTCCCCAGACTTGCCTGACTGCGGCCCATGGCGTGGCCAAGCAGCGGGCCGTACAACCCGTCTTCACCAACAAGGCACCCAAGACCCTCGCGAGGGGCCAAGCCTCGCGAGGTGGACGACGCAAGACCTCCTCCGGAGTGGGCTGGTCAGGCAGGCTCGTGAGGAGCGGAGATATCAAGGCAAGGAGAACCTCACGAGGCTCTCGTGACATGAGCCATGACGATCGACACTAGGCGGGCGCCAGCGTGCGCAGCGTCCTTGTTTCCTCTTTGGTGCAAAGGAGGCAAGCGCGGCCGTGGCATACCGAGGCCTCAGGCAAAGGTTGCCATTTCGGTGCAACAAGACCAAGACCAGAGACCAGGAGGACGGCATGGCGGAGGTCATCGTGGAGCCCAAGACGACGTCACCACTAGAGCTTTGTGTAGGCGAGGACTACTTTTGTCAGGATGGCTCGTACTAGCTGCCCCCTTCAAATTTGCCCGCCGTTGTTGGCTCCCTTCTCGCTCGATATTTGGGAAGAGGACCAGGGCCTCTATAAATAGGACTAGCCACCATAGTAGGAGGGGGAGAGAGATCATCAGACCCAGAGATACACACAAGTCCAAAAAGCACAAGAACACCTCAACCTCAGGAGGAAGTTCTTCCCTTGTACTGTTCATCATCAGCCCAAGAGGCAATCCACCACCACCACACTGGAGTAGGGTATTACACCACAACGGTGGCCCGAACTAGTATAAACACTATGTCTTTCTATGTTGCGAGTTCATCGAGTTCGTCCACAAGATCTTAGTGAGCTAGTGCGTAGATTGGTAGAAGGGAAAGACTTCGCGCACACCCCAGTGTTCGAACCTTAAGGGTTAGATGGAACTCCACATCCAACATTTGGCACGCCAGGTAGGGGTGCACCGTAGCTTCCTTTTCGTCAGTCCGTCGCTCCGTCGTCTCCATGTCGGATGCTCGCCGTGCTCGAGCTGAGCGTCGGGCTGCCGCCGCCCGCGCCGCTCAGACGCCCCCCATCGGCGGGTCACCTCGTCATTCTCCGTCCCCCGCTGCAAACGCTGCCACCGGCCTGGTGGGGAACGAGCAGCAGGCGTCCTCGTAGCATCCTTCAGTGCGGCAGACCGGCCGCACCGCTACTCCATCACTCACCCTGCTGGTTCTTCGTCCCACGCGCACCGCGCTCCCATGGAGCACGGGCGCGCTCATCGCGGCGAACGAGCTCTCAGCGTTACGCCCCGTCGACGACCTCTATGAGGAGTGGCTCGACCGCGTCGCCGAGCTCGTCCGCCCCTCAACCAGGCACGGGCGACGGGGCTCATGGCATGCCTCCACCGCCTCGACCCCAAGACGGTGCCTTGGCACCAAGGCGCGCACCTCCGCGGCGTGATCCATCGCACCCGGTGCCCGCGCGTGAAGAAATAAGCTGCCAAGAAATCCCGCGGCCGCGAGAAGCTGCACCGGCGCTCCTCGCGTCACCTCGTCAAGACCGCGTGCCGCCTGCAGTGGCTCAGTGCGGACCTCACCAAGATCAAGCTCCGCCTCAGAAGCGGGCCCCGGTGACCACGGCTGGCTACCGCGCATTCACCCCCGAGCCCCGAGCCACGTAGCATCGCCTGGCCAGGCAAGTTCAAGCCAGATCTACCTCCTCGATACGACGGCACTGCCGACCCCGCGGAGTTCCTGCAGCTCTATGTGTAGAGCATCGAAGCGGCCAACAGCGATGAAAAAGTCATGGTGAACTGGTTTCCCATGGCTCTGAAGGATGGGGCCCGCTCCTGGCTCCTGAACCTGTAGCACGGCTCGATCTCCTCCTGGGACGAGATGCGCGACCGCTTCGTCGCCAACTTCCAGGGCACTCGCGACCGCCCACCGGCCATGGGCGATCTACGCCGCATCAAGCAACAGCCAGGAGAGACCCTCCAGAAGTACATCCAGCGCTTCAACAACACCCGCCTCAAGATCCCCAAGGTCACGGATGAAGCCATCATCTCCGCATTCTCAGACGGCATCCATGACGTCAAGATGAAGGAATAGCTGGCTATCCATGAGGAGCTTTGCACATCTCACAAGCTGTTCAACCTGGCGACCAAGTGCGCAAGAGCTGAGGAGGGGCGCCTCTCTCTCCTTGAGCTGCCAGCTGCAGGAGTGGAGGAGAAGAAGGCCAATGCCAAGGACGTGAAGCACAAAGAGGCAGTAGTGCTCGCAGCGGAGCCCGACACCAAGCGAGGCAGAGATCAGCCCGAGTCATCCAAGAACAGCCGTACGTTCTGCGCCTTCCACAACCTGAACACCCACAACACCAGCGACTGCCAAGAGCTCAGAGCCATACGGGAAGGACGCTTCGGTCGACGCCCCGAGCGCAACGACCGGGGCTACGGCCGTGGAGGAGGACGCAGAGGCGGACACTGGGATGACCGTGGCCCACGCCAGGAGTGGCGCGACCGGCCTCGTGAGGACCGCTGGCAGGACCAACCGCGCGAGGGCGCTTGGAGGGACCCATGTCATGAGGCTCGCCCCCAGGGCAATGCCGATCTTCCCCCGTTGCCGCCACCAAGAAGGAACTACAACCACCACCAGGACGAGGGGGCTGGGGGCTTCCAGGAGCCGCGTGCGATCGCTTGCATCTTGGGCGGTGCTCAGCCCCCAGCCTCTCAGCGCATCTTCAAAAAGTTTGCTCGCGAGGTGAACGCGGTGCTCCCCAAGCTCGAGGCCACGTGCCCGCTCAGGTGGTCCCAATGCGCCATCATCTTCAAATCGGCGGATCAGCTCAAGTGCGCAGCCACCGCTGGCACCCTGCCAATGCTGTGTTCCACAGTCATCAGCAATGTGCAAGTCACCAAGACTCTCATCGACGGCGGCGCAGGGCTCAATGTCCTATCTGTCGACACGTTCGACAACCTCCAAGTACCCTATGAACAGCTCCAGCCAACCAAGCCTTTCTCAGGAGTGACTGACGGTTCCACCACACCGATAGGGCAAGTCCGCCTGCCTGTCACCTTCCGGGAGCGCAAGAAATACCGCACCGAGCTCATCGACTTCGACGTCGCGCACATCCGCCTGCCGTACAATGCCATCCTCGGTTATCCAGCCCTGGCCAAGTTCATGGTAGTCACTCACCATGGCTACAACGTCCTTGTAACACCCCGGATGTAATTTACCATATTTGTACTCCAACTCTTGCCATTTTCGGCTCTAAGTTATGATATTCCCATGTGGTTGGGTTTTGTCTCCGTTTTGCATTTTCTTCATGTCATGCATCTCATATCATGTCATGATGTGCATCGCATTTGCATACGTGTTCGTCTCATGCATCCGAGCATTTTCCCCGTTGTCCGTTTTGCGATCCGGCGCTCCTATGTCCTCCGGCACCCCCTTTTGCCTATTTTCGTGTGCGGGTGTTAAAATTTCTCAAAATGGACCGAGATTTGCCAAGCGGCCTTGGTACCCCACCGCTAGACCGCCTGTCAAGTTTCGTGCCATTTGGAGTCTGTTTGATACTCCAATGGTTAACCGAGGAACTGTAAAGGCCTCATGCGTGTTGCAGCCGAACACCCCTCCAAAGTGGCCCAAAACCCATCCAAACCCCCTCTATCCTCTTGGCCGTTCCATCACGATCGCGTGGCCGAAAACCACAATGCATTTGGACTCTCCTAGCTCCCCTTACCTATAAATATGTGCATATCCCCGAAATTTCGGATCAAACCCTAGCCATTTTTCCCCTCCGCGCCGCCGGACACGTCCGGGTGACGTCGGACGCGTCCGCCACCGCCATCGCGCCCAATCGCGCCTTGCCACGTGTCTCGTGCAGCCCCACTTCACCGCTGGCCCGCGGGGCCCAGATCCGGCCCCCGCAGCCCGTTCCGCCGCCGCCGCCCGCGGGCACCCCGCCGCCTAGCGCCGCCCGACCCCGCCGGCGGTGGCCCGGCCTCGCGCCACCCCTTCGCTGCGCCACCTCGCCGGTGCCTCGCGCGGCCTCGCGCCGCCCGTGCCGGAGCCCGTCGCCGGCCGCGCCCTCCTCCGACCTCGCCCCAACGCCGACGAGCCCCGCGCCCTCCGTCAAGCTCCGGCCGCCTCCACATCTCCTCTTCGGCGAAGCCCCTTCTCCAGCGAACCTCGTAAACCACACCGCCAGATCTGGATCTGGAGATTAGGGTTGACCCGAAATTATCCTAAGTCCTTTTATTTTTGCATTTTCAAGCACTATTCATCATGCCATAACTCCGCATCCGTAGCTCCATTTGGTGCGTGCCTTATATCAAATTGTTCATCTGGATGTGCTATTCATTTTTTTCCATTGCACCATGCTTGTTTGAGTCCATCTTGATGCCCAAATTGCTGTTGCAAGAGTGCTATAAATGTTAGTTCCTGTTACTTAGCAGATTATGAGCATGTGTCATTTTTTCCATGATTATTGTGTGCTGCATATGGGCATGAGCTCTACAAATGTTTTGGGCTATGCCATGCCATCTTTACAGGGGTGTATGCCATGTATTTTTGTGATCAATGTGGTGACTAGAACAAGCATGCAAAGTAGCTCTCGTGATATTGCTGATTTCAGGGACTTCGAATTTCACTAAGTCATTTTCCTGCTGATATTTTTATGCCATGTATTCATGTTGCTACAGAGAGATCCATGCTTCTTTTGACTGTGTTCAGTAAGGATGATTTTGACATATGTTTGTGCTCTATCCATCCATGTCCCTGTTTGCATTTATGGAGTGCCCTAGCATGACTCAATCTTGCTCTACTTTTGCTATAAAATGCTCCTGGCAGATTGTTTACATGTTAATCAATTTTGCCAAGGTTGTTGTAGTTGATCCATGCATGCTATGAGTTTATTCTTTGGTTAGCTTCACGTACATGTCTTCTTTCTGGTAGTAGGCTTAGCTTGTAATGCAATGCCTTGTGATGAGTGCATCGAGCTCGCAAAGATGCCTTCGTAATTCTGTTTATGCCATGTCCAGTTTTCTGCTAAGTCTGGATCTGTTAACGAAACTTGCTATGTTTACATGGGGGCCATCATATTTTCTGTGCCTTTTTGGCTTATGGTCAGTAAGGGACTTTTGTTATATGCTTTGAGTAGATTAATTCCATGCCTTTGTTTGCTATGTTCTGTTCCTGTAGCATGTTGATACCTTGCTCTAAACATTGCTTCTTGATGTTAATTCCTGACATGTTAGTATTTTCACTAAGTCTGTGAAGCTGATATCTTTTGCCCTTTTGTCCTGCTTGTTTGAACCTTCTCTTGTGTGATTTAGCCGTAGCTCAGTGTTCATATTTTTTCAACCATCTTGAGTAGATCAGTGCCATGTGCTTTGTTGCTATGTTAGAGTGTAGTAGCTTAGTTTCTTGTGGCATTCTAGATGGCATCGTGTTGTTAATCGCAGAATTGTGCCATTCTTGTTTTGCTTGTCATTTGCAAACCGTGCATCCGTTTCCAGCGATCTTTATATCAATTTCGACCGAAATCAACTCATCTTTCCAGCGGCACTCTTGGTTTGCCAAGTTGAGGCCTGGTTCAATCTTTTCCTTCCGGAGCATGCATATTCATTGCATATTACATCCCGCATACCATGTCATGTTTTGCATCATGTTGCTTGCGCATTGCACCGTGGTTGATTGTGCTTCTTTTGCTTGTGCTCTTGCTTTGGGTATAGCCGGGAGACGAGTTCGTGATCGAGGAACCTGTTGAGTACGCTTACGAGGATCAAGCTTACGCCAACTCGGAGAACTTTGCAGGCAAGATGACCATACCCTCGAAATCACTTCTATCTTTGCTTGCTAGTTGCTCGCTCTATTGCTATGCCGCGATACCTACCACATTCTTTATCATGCCTCCCATATTGCCATGTCAAGCCTCTAACCCACCTTTCCTAGCAAACCGTTGTTCGGCTATGTTACCGCTTTGCTCAGCCCCTCTTATAGCGTTGCTAGTTGCAGGTGGAGATGAAGTTTGTTCCTTGTTGGAACATGCTTATTGTTGGGATATCATTATTGTATCTTGTTTACTTTAATGAACCTATATACTTAGTAAAGGGTGGAAGGCTCGGCCTTATGTCTGGTGTTTTGTTCCACTCTAGCCGCCCTAGTTTTCGTCATACCGATGTTATGTTCCTTGATTTTGCGTTCCTTACGCGGTTGGCTTATAATGCAAACCCCTTGACAGTTCTCCTTGAATAAAACTCCTCCAGCAAGGCCCAACCTTGGTTTTACCATTTGCCACCTAAGCCTTTTTCCCTTGGGTTCCGCGGACTCAAGGGTCATCTTTATTTTAAAACCCCCCAGGCCAGTGCTCCTCTGAGTGTTGGTCCGAAACAAGTAGACTGCGGGGCCACCTCGGGGCAACTTGAGGTTTGATTTTACTTGTAGGATGTCTCATCCGGTGTTCCCTGAGAATGAGATACGTGCGAATCCTATCGGGATTTGTCGGCACATCGGGCGGCTTTGCTGGTCTTGTTTTACCATTGTCGAGATGTCTTGTAACCGGGATTCCGAGTCTGATCGGGTCTTCCTGGGAGAAGGAATATCCTTCGTTACCGTGAGAGCTTGTGATGGGCTAAGTTGGGACACCCCTGCAGGGTTTTGAACTTTTGAAAGCCGTGCCCGCGGTTATGGGCAGATGGGAATTTGTTAATATCTGGTTGTAGAAAACCTGACACTTAACTTAATTAAAATGAATCAACAGCGTGTGTTTCCGTGATGGTCTCTTTTCGGCGGAGTCCGGGAAGAGAACACAGTTTCGTGTTATGCTTGAACATAAGTAGTTTCAGGATCACTTCTTGATCACTTCTAGTTCACGACTGTGCTTTGCTCCTCTTCTCGCTCTCATTTGCGTAAGTTAGCCAACATATATGCTAGTGCTTTCTGTAGATCCACCTCACTACCTTTTCCTACCCATAAGCTTAAATAGTCTTGATCGCGAGGGTGTGAGATTGCTGAGTCCTCGTGACTCACAGATTACTTCAAAAACCAGATGCAGGTGCCAATGATGCCAGCGCCAGGGACGCGACCGAACTCAAGTGGGAGTTCGATGAGGATTAAGGACGTTATTATGTGTCTTTTTCGGACGATCAGTAGAGGTGCCCAGTTGGGGCGATCGGGGATCTTATGCATTTGGGGTTGTGTTTATTTTGGTTCTGTAGTCGGACCTTGATTGTATTCTGGATGATGTAATTCTATTTATATGTATTGTGTGAAGTGGCGATTGTAAGCCAACTCTTTATCCCTTTCTTATTCAGTACATGGGATGTGTAAAGATTTCCCCTCTTGCAACATGCCTACTATGCAGTTATGCCTCTAAGTCATGCTCCGACATGTGGGAGATATAGCCACATCATGGGTGTTACAAGTTGGTATCAGAGCCTTCCCCGACTTAGGAGCCCCCTGCTTGATCGAATCGCTGGCGTTGTTGATTCTAGAAATTTTTTTTGAGTCTTATAGTATTATATATATCGGAGAGTAGGATTCTTTTTACTCCCCTGTCCCTTCATCGCTCTGGTGAGGCATCCTGACGTAGAGTTTTGACTCTTCTCTTCTCAAATTTCACAAATTTTTTTTTGGATCATGCGGGTATCTTGGAATCATTCCGGTGGTTTTGTGACGAGAACATTGTTCTTGGTGCCTCCTGACATTTAGGGGTTGTGGCAGTGTCCCGGGGAGTTGATCTCCGAGGTGTTGTCGTCACAATTTTATCGTTGCAGTTCTGGAATACCTGAGTTCGCCGACATCGAAAATCTCCTTTACGCAGTTGTTGGTGAGATAACCTCGACGCCACCCAGTACTAGGGCGGGAGTTCGGGAGTATTTCCATAACTCATATAACAGATGCTTTTCGAAGGTTGAGGTAAATGATTTGCGAAGGTTTCTTGGTTATGTGTTGAAGGATGGATACAACTGGATGTAGGATTTGCTAGTTTTGGCTGAGATATTATGCTTCCCCTGTATCCCCAACACCTGATTGCATAACCGGAAAATTTCAGGAGTTTCATAGGTGGGAATTCATGTATCTCTAGTATTTCTTCCCGCAGATATTTGGTTTGTGATTGGGTAATCCTTACCAATTATTTGTTCATATCCATACCTTGTTGTTTTATTCATCTACCTCTATCTAAGTGGCTTCTCCATTTATGGAAGTGTGATCATCTTTGGAATTGATTCGTTCATTCTTGTTCGAATGTTAAGGCTATATGTTGCAATTTCGATCCATTGATTCAGCTTGAATATATGTATTTCAAGATGCTAACGGATGTCAACCTCTTCAGGATGGCTCCTCCAACGCGTCAGAATCCGGAACCTCCGCCACCACCTCCACCTCCGGAGGCATGGCAAGCTGTGATGGCCGCCACCAACGCCAACACGTAGATGCTTTTGAAACTCTTGCAAGAGCGTAACCAAGGAAATCAAGGCCATGGCAACAATCAAGCTTAGTTTGCTACCCTCAACCAGTTCCTCGCAAACCAGCTGAAGTCCTTCAGTAACTGTGTCGAGGCCACAGACGTTGACGATTGGCTTGTGGATATCTGCAAACATTTTGAGTGTAGCAACGTCAGTCCTGAGGACTTTGTCAAGTTTGCTTCGTTCCAACTCAAGGACCAAGCTGCTGAGTGGTATCAACAATACAAAGATTCCAGAGGAGGTTGTGTGATTACCTGGGATGATTTCCGCCGAGACTTCAAATCTCACCACATTCCTCAAAGTGTTATTGATAGTAAGCGCGAGGAGTTCCGCAATCTGAAGCAAGGCAGCTTGTCTGTTTGCCAATGCAACATCCTGTTCCAGAGGCTCGCTCACTTTGCCAAGCAAGACGTCCCTGATGAGAAGAGCATGATTTATCAATTTAGAGGTGGCCTCAGAGAAGATCTGCAACTAGCTCTCGTGCTTTTTGAGCCGAAACAATATGATGAGTTCTACAACATGGCACTAAAGCAAGAGGCTGCTCAGCTCAAGTGCGATGCTTCTAAGGAGAGAGTCAGGGATGCAACTCCTTATTCTTCAACTCAAGTGGCAGCTAAGCAACAAAAGTACTGGTTGCCTCCTCCTCCGTTCTGTCAGCCTTACCAGCAGAAGAGTAAAGGTGGTGATGGATCTTCCCCCCCACCCAACCCAGGCTATCGGAACAAACCGCAGTCTCATGCTCCAAGGTCAAGTGCTCCGTATCACCGGCCGCTCTCAGAGGTTATGTGCAACAAGTGTCAGCAGAAGGGGCACTGTGCGAACAAATGCTTCAACTAGAGGCGCCTTCCGCCTCCTCCTCCTCCTCCTATGAGATCTGCCAGCAATGCAGTGGTCAAGCATAATCCCAAGTTTGCAAAGGTCAACATGATGAACGCAACTCAGGCAGAGGATTATTCAGAAGTGATCATGGGTAACCTTCCTGTTAATGATATTCCTGCAAGAGTTCTTTTTGATATGGTGCATCGCATTCTTTCATGTCATTCCCATTTGCATCGTAGCACAATGTTGACACAGAGGTTTTGTCCAAAGTCATGCAAGTTATTTCTCCCGGAAAGCTTATGACTTCTAGTTTGGTTGCTCCCGATGTCTCTGTCCAGTTTGGAGACTATAAATTTCTGTCCTCTCCAATGGTTCTTGGTAAGTCGGATATTGATGTAATTCTCGGCATGGACTGGCTTTCTAAGCACAAGGCTCAGCTTGATTGTGCTGCCAGGCAGATTCAATTGACACACTCATCTGAGGATGTGATCGTCTTTGCCACTCGTGATGATACTATTCGACTGTTTTCTCTCAATGAGAAGGGCGAGTTGAATGCCATCTCTCAGATTCCAGTCGTTTGTGAATATCAAGATGTCTTTCCAGAAGAGCTTCCAGGAATGCCTCCTCACCGGCCAGTTGAATTCGTCGTTGATCTTGAGCCTGGCATGGAACCTGTCTGCAAACGTCCTTACAAGCTTGGACCGGAAGAGTTGAAGGAGCTGAAGAAACAACTTGATGTACAAGAGCGTATGGGTATGATCCGACCGAGTTCGTCTCCATGGGGTTGTGGTGTTCTTTTTGTCAAGAAGAAGGATGGAAAGGACCGACTTTGTGTCGACTGCTGCCCATTGAACAAGAAGACCATAAAGAACAAGTACCCACTTCCCAACATCAATGAGCTATTCGAGAAACTCAAGGGTGCCCAAGTATTCTCCAAGCTTGACCTTCGTATGGGCTATCATTAGATTCGCATTCGTGAACAAGATATCCCCAAGACAGCATTCAGAACAAGCTATGGTTCATATGAATACACTGTCATGTCTTTCGGCCTTGTCAATGCTCCTCCAACGTTCTCTCGCATGATGAACTTCATCTTCAACCCTTACACTAATGATTTCATCTTGGTGTATCTCGATGATATTTTGGTCTTTTCCAAGAACAAAGAGGATCATGCCAAGCACTTGAGATTGTTGCTGGACAAACTCAGGGAACATCAATTCTATGCGAAGTTTTCAAAGTGCGAGTTTTAGCTCGATGAGGTTCTCTACCTTGTGCATATCATCTCCGCCAAGGGCATAGCTGTTAATCCTGAGAAGGTGTCTACAATCGTGAATTGGGAACCGCCTCAGAATGTGAAGCAACTCCGCAGTTTCCTTGGGCTTGCAAGCTATTGTCGAAGATTCGTTGAGAATTTCTCTAAGATCGCGAAGCCTCTTTCCAACCTCCTCCAGAAGCATGTGAAGTATGTCTAGACGCCTGAATGTGACATCGCTTTCAACACCCTCAAAGAGAAGTTAGTCACAGCTCCAGTTCTGACTCCTCCTGATGAATCCAAACCATTTGAGGTTTTCTGTGATGCCTCCCTGCAAGGTCTCGGTGCTGTGTTAATGCAAGAGAAGAAAGTTGTGGCCTATACCTCTTGCCAGTTGAAGCCCAACGAAAAGAACTACCCCACTCATGACCTCGAGTTGGCAGCAGTTGTCCATGCTCTTTTAACATGGAGACATCTCTTGTTGGGAAGGAAAGTGGACATCTTCACTGATCATAAGAGCCTCAAGTACATCTTCACTCAACCCAACCTCAACCTCAGGCAGACTCGTTGGGTCGAAATGATTCAAGAGTATAATCCGAGTATTGAATATACTCCAGGCAAGGCCAGTGTCATTGCTGACGCTTTGAGCAGGAAGGCTTACTATAACAGTTTGATTCTCAAGCCCTTCCAACCGGATCTTTGTGAAGCTTTCCGCAAACTTAATCTCCAAGTTGTTCCTCAAGGATCTCTTGCCAACCTCCAAGTCTCTCCTACTTTGGAAGATCAAATTTGTGAGGCACAACTTCTTGATGCAATGGTGAAGAAGGTGAAGATTGGGATTGCCAAGAGCCAACCCAAGTACAAGTGCTATCGCCTTGATGACAAAGATACTCTTTTCTTCGAGGATCGAATTGTTGTTCCTAAGGGTGACCTTCGTAAATTCATTATGAACGAGGATCACAATTCACTCCTATCTATTCATCCTGGAAGTACAAAGATGTACCATGACCTCAAGCAGTCGTATTGGTGGACTCGAATGAAGCGCGAGATTGCTCAATTCATGAATGAATGTGATGTCTGCAGAAGAGTGAAAGCAGAACACCAATGGCCAGCTAGTCTCCTCCAACCTCTTGCCATTCTAGAATGGAAGTTTGACCATATTGAGATGGACTTCGTGACTGGATTTCCCAAGTCCAAACGTGGAAATGATGCTATCTTATTTGTCATCGACAAGCTTACAAAAGTGGCTCATTTTCTTCCTATCAAAGAATCTATCACAGCAG